>NW_020172996.1:649957-715897 GCF_003031525.2 Neophocaena asiaeorientalis asiaeorientalis | reverse complement strand
CACCAGGAAGTCCTGCTGAAAGCCATCTGCCTAGGAGTGGGTTGTTCTAGCCTCTCCTCCCGGCATGGCGACACATCCTGGTATCCTGTGTTCTTGCTGGTTTGAGACATTTCCTGTTCTAGCATTGTACAGTATCCCCTTCTACCACTTGACCCTTCCTCCCTTGTTTTAATAACAAACCCATGGGCTTATACCTACATGTGTCATGCACAGATTTGTAGTGCACTCCTGTACCACCAACGTCTCCATACAGTTTATCAGCATTTTTGTGCTTTCAGGGTGTTGGAGTGCATTAGGTACTGAGGAGGCCGCTTCTGAACAATGTGTTTCTGTAGAACAAGTGACACAAGACAGGAATCCAAATCCAGACCTATCTATCCTGAAGACTCTTACTTCAGATATGGGTGCCCTGGTAGAGAAATATGTTTTGTACCTGGCTGAGCACCAAGGAGTGCATCCTGGGCTGAAACCGTCCTCTTCTGGGGCTTGTGGGAAAATGTTCACTTCTCACCTACAACAGCACCAGAAGCAGCCCAGTGGAGAGAAACACCTCAGAAGCGAAGACAATGGGGCCTTGCTTGTGACGAGCTGCAAAGTCTTTTTACCCGACAATATGTTCACATGCGGAGAGATTGAGAAGGCTTTCTTAGGCAGCTTGGGCTTTCCCCAGCACCAGCCCTCCCACGATGGACAGCATCCAGGTAGAAGCAGGGAGAGCAGGGAGGTCTCTCGCCCTGGACAAGGGCATTACAAGTGCAGCGAATGTGGAAAAGCCTTCAGTAAAAAGTATAAATTCACGGAGCACCTGAGAGTTCACACTGGAGAAAAACCTTATGGGTGCAGTGAGTGCGGCAAATTCTTCAGACTCAGGGGAGGTCTTTCTCATCATCGTAGAGTTCACACAGGAGAAAAGCCTTTTGATTGTGGTAAATGTGGGAAAGTCTTCATCTACAAATGTAAACTTGTTCAGCACCAAAGAGTCCACACTGGAGAAAGACCCTATGAGTGTAATGAATGTGGGAAAGCCTATGCCCGCAAGGATTCACTTGTCCAGCACCAAAAGGTCCACACTGGAGAGAAACCTCATAAATGCAGTGAATGTGGGAAGCTCTTCCTTTACAGAAATAAACTTCTTGTGCACCAGAGGATCCATACTGGAGAAAAGCCTTTTAAGTGTACCGAATGTGGGAAGTCCTTCAGTTATAAAACCAGTCTTATTATCCACCAGAGAACCCATACTGGAGAAAGGCCTCACATGTGCAGTGAGTGTGGGAAAGCCTATGTCAACAAAAAAAGTCTTATTGTACACCAGAGAATTCACAATGGAGAAAAAGTTTATGGGTGTAAGAAATGTGGGAACTTCTTTATAAGCAGCTTTGCCCTCAATAAACACCAGAATGTTCACACTGCACAAAGGCATTATGAGTGCAGTGAATGTGGGAAAGCTTTCAAGAGGAAAATCAGACTTGCTGAGCACAAGAGAATCCACACTGGAGAAAGACCCTATGAGTGTAATGAATGTGGGAAAGCCTTCAAGCTGAAGAATACACTTGTTAGCCACCGAAATGTCCACACTAGAGCAAAGCCTTTTCAGTGCAGTGAATGTGGGAAGCCCTACAGTAACAAAACAAGTCTTGTTGTCCACCAGAGAATCCACACTGGAGTAAAGCCTTTTCAGTGCAATGAATGTGGGAAGCCTTACAGTTACAGAACAAGTCTTATTGTCCACCAGAGAATCCACACTGGAGAAAGGCCTTATGAGTGTAGTTCTTTGTATGTAGCTCCAAGCTCATAAAAAAGAGGAAAGTTCACACTGGAGAAATGTCTTCTGGACTTATGTGTTCCTTCACTTGAGTTAATATCTAGCACCACAACTCCTGTGTTGTAGAGTAGGTGAACGTTTAACTTATGTGGGGTCAGTCAAACTTTTTTATGTGTGTGTGGTACACGGCCCTCTCACTGTTGTGGCCTCTCCCGTTGCGGAGCACAGGCTCCGGATTCTCAGGCTCAGTGGCCATGGCTCACAGGCCCAGCCACTAAGTGGCATGTGGGATCCTCCTGTACAGGGGCATGAACCCGTGTCTCCTGCATCAGCAGGCAGACTCCCAACCACTGCGCCACCAGGGAAGCCCCAGTCAAACTTTTTAAAGTGGTAGTATCCTTTTACAGTCTTGCCAGAAACACCAGAACCCAAGTTCCCATTCTTTCCATTCTTACCAACACTTGGTATGTGCAGGGTTTCTAATTTTTGTGACATCGTAGGTGTATAGTGGTATCAAGTGATTTTAATTTGCATTTCCCTAATGACATGATGCTGAGTGGTCTTCCATGTGTTAATTTCCAGCCATATGTTGTTATTGAAATTTCTATTCATTTGATTTGTTGTTCTAATTACTGAGTTTTGACATTTCTTCATGAATTATTGATTAAGGTCCTCTAATGGAAATACTTAGCAATACTTTCTTCCAGAATTGGTCTTGTCTTTTCAATTACTTTTCCAGAGAAAAAGTTCTTAATTTTAGTGTAGTCTAATTTGTCCATTCTTATACTTTTTCCCGTTTCCTCCTGTAACTTTTATGGTTTAGGGTTTTTATTGATGCAAAGAAATCATTTTCAATTAATTGTGGGAGTTATTTTTTAAAATATAGACACCCCATTGCTGCAGTGATACTGATTTAAAAGATTATACCTTTTCCCCTGAATTGCTTTAGTATCTTCATCGAAGGTCAATCATTTGTGTATATGTTTATTTCTGGAATTTCTATTCTGTTGCATTTATCTACTTTATTTATGCCAGTATTTTCATGTATTAACTAATTTGTTTTTATAGTATGTCTTGAAATCAAGGTTGTATACTCCTTTGACTTTCTTTTTTTCAGTCATTATAGCCTTTCTTGGTTCTTTACTTTTCCATATGAAGTTTAGAATTCACTTTTCAGCTTATACAGCACAAAAAATCCTACTAGGAGTTTCACTGGGCTTGCATTTAGTCTTCAATTTATTTTTATTTTTATTTTTTGGCTGTTCCGTGCAGCTTATGGGATCTTAGTTGCCTGATCAGCAATTGAACCCAGGCCAGGGCAGTGAAAGCGCCGAGTCCTAACCACTGGACCTCCAGGGAATTCTCCTAATCTTTAATTTAGAAAGAAATACTGAGTGTCCCAATCCATAAACATGATACATCTCCTTTTATGTAGATCTTATTTAATTTTGGATGGAAATGTTTTTAGATTTCTTTTTATAGGTCTTGCATATGTATTTTCTAAATTTGATAATATTGTGAATGATAATTAAAAACTTTTTCTTTGTGAAATGTTCAGTGCTAGTACACTAAGAGAGATATCAAACTACGGATAGAAGTGAGCCTTCTTAATCCTACAACATCTAGAAAGAGTTATTAGAAATACTATACCTTTGAACCATTATTAAACTATTGCCATTAGAATAAAAGGAGGGCAGCTGCTCATTGTTCTCTTATTCAGTATCATCCTGGAGTTCCAATTTCATTCAATACGAAAAAAAAAAAAAACTGGCAAAATAATGAATATGTAGCAATTGGAAAGGAAGAAACCACCTAAAATATATCCTCAGTTTTCATCTTCACTATGAATCCAAATATGGACACTCATTTTAGTGCCTCAACCCATCGTAAACTCATAATTGTTTCATCACCCATTCGCTGACCTTACTTCCTTAGGACCCATCACCTTCTATTACGCTATGCAACTTAATATCATAGAAGAACTGCTTATTTTATTTTTCTTTCAAATACAGAGTAAGTTCCAGTAGGAAAATATGTATTTACATGTTGTGCAGTGATACATTCTGTATTCCTAGAAACATGTCTGAAACACATATGGTACTTTTTTATTTTTGGCCTTACTGTGTGGCATGTGGGGTCTTAGCTCCTGGACCAGGGATCAAATCCTTGCCCCCTGAAATGGAAGTGCAGAGTGTTAACCACTAGAACGCCGGGCAAGTCCCCCATGTGGTACCTACTGACATCTTAAAATATGGAACAAAATGATAATGCACATTTAACATTCATTTGCACAACTGTGGGTGTACTTTCTAACTCTCCTCACCCTGCTTTTTCCTTCAGTTTTACTACCATGAATGCTCTGAGTTATAGGAAGAAATTATGTTTTGTGAAAAGCCTTTAAATCTACTAAAAAATCCCCAGTAGACATTTTAGTGGTTTCCTTCTCTCACTTATTAGATGTCAGGTGTGTGTGTGTATTTTTTTTTCCTCACATTCCAGTGGGATTTTGATTATTTCAAAAACCAGTTTTCCACCATCAATTTCTGCCAGTCCTCATGGATATCTATCTCATTAAGCACTTTTATTATTATTTTATTTTAGTTTATTTATTTCTTTTTGGCTGCTTTGGGTCTTCGTTGCTGTGTGTGAGCTTTCTCTAGTTGTAGCTAGTGGGAACTACTCTTTGTTGCAGTGTGCAGGCTTCTCTTTGGGATGGCTTCTCTTGTTGTGGAGCAAGGGCTCTAGGTGCGTGGGCTTCAGTAGTTGTAGCGCATGGGCTTAGTTGCTCCGTGGCATGTGGGATCTTCCCGGACCAGGGCTCAAACCCATGTCCCCTGCATTGGCAGGCCGATTCTTAACCACTGCACCACCAGGGAAACCCTAAGTACTTTTAATAGCTCTGGATAATTACACAGTCTGAAATGTTTTTCTGAGTTTGTCTCCTCTCCATATGCAGACACTGTCAGTGCACTTACAGGTGACGTAATCACTTCCAAGGAGCAGATGACATCGTGGGGTTCTAAACCTTTATCTCAGGCTTACGTGTCCCCATTGCACACTCAGATGCTGCCATGGCATCCTTGTTATGGGAGCAAATACACATTTGGTAAGTATCTCTTCAGGTATCTGATTCTTAGAAAACATTTTTGTCAGAAAACTGGAAATTAACTCTAAAATAAATTTCACTTCCTGAGGTCAGGACAATAAAAAAGGAACAACCTTATATAGGTTATATATATAGATATAGACAGACATAAGAACAAAGCCATAAAAACAGGAAAGGCATTTGCTGAGGAAACCAGAGGCATGTTGCCCCGCATCAACGTGCATTAGGAGTGCCTGACAGTTCTCCTCTCTCCTCAGTTGCATTGTTTTGAAACTTGTTTCACTGGCTTCTCACTAAACACACTGATCATAAACAGGGTTCACTGTAGAGGCTTCATGATAAGGTAGGTTGTGAGTAATAAGATGAAGAAGATGAGCTCCTACTCTGAGTAGATGCCTAGTGTCTGTCGTATCTGCTGATGAGGGGCATGTTGTGTCATGGAGACTTGAATGATGTGTCTCTAAATTTTTATCCTTGGTGAAAGGCTGTTCATTGCATCTCAAGTACTTGGATGTTCTCTTTATCATAGTAATCAACACTCTCTACCCTCCCAGGGCCTTGGCTTCCATTCCTCACCTATAAAAATGGATCCATTCTTCTGTCATCTGTATGTCTATCATCCACCTATATGTCTACCATCTATATATCTATCTATATCATCTTTGCCTTATTGTGATTTCATCTCAATGACATGTCCCATTTATAAGATAATTTTCTTAAACAGAAAATAAAAATTTGGACCAGACATCCTCTTAGAAGAATGGAGTCACCCTGCGCTCAAAGAGAACAGGGCATTTAATTTAGACCCTTCCTGTGTCTCTGCAGAACCTCTATGATCAGGGGAAGTTGTCAATCATTACTACCTGTGACTCACTGGAGGTCATTAAGAGTGGACTGATCCACAACCTAAGCAATGTCATGGTTGTTAGACTCAGATTTATGCACACTCCCAAATTCCCACGGGAAATTCTACTGGCATAAGTTTTTGTTATTTACCTTCATCTTGTGATTCTTATCAAGATTTCTGGTTCTTTGTTTTGTCCCTTATTTTGCTTCATTTTCTAGTTTTGTAACCTATTTTCATCACACTGGTGATATTTTTTACTTCAACCTTAAATAGTATTATAAAAATAATGTTTACTATGAATATTTTGAATGAACCCACTGGTGTATAAAGTTAAACTGAATAATGACATTGATACACTACACTCCTCCTCCCTTACAAAGTCCGCATCCCAGGGAAGCAACACTTCACAATTGGTGAGGATCTCTCCAGACAGAAGTGACAACTTCATAGAAATATTTGATAAGATCTCAGAGAACACCCCTTAACCACTGGACCACCAGGGAATTCCCTCCCTTGGATTTTTTAATTGAAGTATTTATTGTGAAAATCAGTGATTCACATGCAAGGGTAAGAATGCAGAGAGGGAGTTCCCTGGTGGTCTAGTGGTTAGGATTTGGTGCTTTCACTGCCGTGACCCAGGTTCAATCCCGGGTTGGGGAACTGAGATCCTGTACACCTTGTGGCACAGAAAGGAGAGGACAAAGGAAGGGAAAGGGAAGGGAAGGAATCAGAGAGATCCTGTGTGTACTTTACCCAGTTTCCCCAATAGTAAGACTATATTATATCACAACAATGATATTGACGTTGATACTATCACCTGATCTTATTCAGATTCCTCTAGTTGTACTCAGGTGTGTGGTTTTATCCCTCTTTTTTTTTTTAAGTTTTATTTTATATTGGGGTATAGTTGATATCCCTCTGGGTTAAGCCACTTTCTTTATCCTGGATATACCATCAAGGCAACACACAATCTCTCTCAATTTTTCTTCCATTTTACTTTTGATGTTATGGATTTTTAAGTTCCATTTTGATTGAGCATTGTTTGTTTAAACTTTATGGGAAATACTTAAATTTGTACAAACTCAAAAGTACAACACAAGGAAATTTCATCACTTTTGTTCCTGTCCTTCCAATCTGTTAAATCTTTGTCCCTATATTTATACTCTTCTACTTGACTCAAAAAACATGGTATATATACACTGTTATACACTGTTCTGGACGATAGATTTTCACTTAAGAATACATCCTGGTAAGGGAACTCTTGACACTGTTGGTGAGAATGTAAATTGTTGCAGTCACTGTGGGAAATAGTATGATGGTTTCTCAAAAAAACTAAACATAGAACTACCATACGATCCAGCAATTCTACTCCTGGGTATATATCTGAAAAAAACCAAAAACACTAATTCAGAAAGACACATGCACCCCAATATTCATAGCAGCATTATTTACAATTACCAAGATATGGAAGCCATCTAAGTGTCCATCAAGAGATGAATGGGTAAAGATGTGGGGGGGGTGTGTGTGTGTATACACACACACACACACACACACACACACACACACAATGGAATACTACTCAGCCATAAAAATGAATGAACATTTACCATTTGCATCAAGACGGATGGACTTGGAGAACATTATGCTAAGTGAAATAAGACAGAGAAAGACAAATACTGTATGATATCACTCATATATAGAATATAAAAAATAAACTAGTGAATAAGACAAAAAACAGTCTTACAGATAAAGAGAACAAACTAATGGTTACTGGAAGGAAGAGGGTGGGGTAAAATAGGGATGGGGGATTAAGAGGTACAAACTACTATGTATAAAATAAATAAGCTACAAGGATATATTGTACAAGAGAGAATATAGCCAATATTTTATAATAACTATAAATGGAGTATAACCTTTAAAAATTGTGAATCACTATGTTGTACACCTGCAACATATAATATTGTACATTCTCTCTCTCTCTCTATATATATATGTATGTATGTGTGTATATATATATGTGTGTGTGTATATATATATATATATATATATATATGTATGTATATATCCTGGAGAAAACTTCACAGAGTCAGTTCTACAGCAATGCATTGTATGTGTTCCTGAAAACCACCAAGTTATGCAAAATCCAACAGAAAATCACAAGGCCTATTGAGACCCTTGAAATACCTTCAGTAAAACAAAAAATAAAATGGAAGCCTAATATATGTGGTACTACAGTTTGACACGTTAAAAGTTTGAGAAACAAACAAAAAAAATACCGTAACAAATATGGTCCTTGACCTTCATTCTATCGTTGGCACACGTGTAATTACAAACACTGGGCCCTGTAATAATTTATTTAAATAGTCCCCATCATTTCTGTTTAGTCAGTCTCTGTCTTCCCTGTAACATTTTATGGGGCATATTCTATCCTAAGCATAAATATGTCACTTCAAACTTTGAAATTAACTACCCTCAGGTATCTCCATATTCTGGTGTACATGGCCACAGCAAGAATTTCTGTGCTATCTTGGTTTTCAGACTTACAGCTGTTGTCCAGGGGTTCCATCCTCAGCCAGACTTACAGCTGCTGTCCAGGGGTTCCATCCTCAGCAGAGGAGTCGGGTAATGCCCTTCAGTCAGCCCTGCACCTCCTCTTCCCTGTACTGCAAAAAGTGAAATCTTTTTTGGCAAGGCTGAAAGGGCCTTAAATATTGCATGGGAGACAGTTTCTATGTTCCAGAAATGGTTTAGGAAATCTGGAAGGAACTCGAATTAAGAAACTAGACACTTTCAGGTCTGTACAATTAATGGGCACCAATCTAACTGCTATATATAAGTTTGCCTCCAGCAGGTTAATATTTCCCACAAATGTTCCCCTGCAACTCGTCCTGGAGACTGGGTCCTACTGAAACACTGGAAAACTAAACATCCAGAAGACCAGTCCATATTTGCTAGGCCAGACCTCATAAGGAACGACACAGGGAACAGAAACCATGCTGTTGAAGAAAACCATGACCAATATCATCCAAATCCTGGCTGGTTCCAGATCCCCGATACTGATTTCTCTGAATGGGCAATGAACCACTACAGATCTTAAGTTGCTTTCAGAAGGAAGTTACGAGAAAGAAATTAAGGTGAGGGACTTCCCTGGTGGTCCGGTGGTTAAGAATCTGCCTTCCAATGCAAGGGACGTGGGTTCGATCCCTGGTCGGGGAACTAAGATCCCACATGCCATGGGCCAACTAAGCCCGCGCACTCTAAAGCCCATTCGCCACAACTAGAGAGCCCATGTGCTGCAACTGCTGAGCCCACGCACCACAATGAAAGATCCCATGTGCTGCAACTAAGACCCAACACAGCCAAGTAAATAAAATAAATAAAATATTTTTTAAAAAGAAATTAAGGTGAATGGTACCAAAGCTCTTGTTCAGTCAATAGGATTGTCTGCTGGCTTTATAGTACTGTTAACCTACTGCATGCCTGACATTTATGACTGAGGAACTCTAAATCTTTGTGGGGATATCTATGCTCCTAGTGGGATGGCTACAGTGATGACTTTGGCAAAGTAAAATTCTTCAGAAGGTAATGCCCCAAGGCAAAGCAACAAATAATTAGCTCACTAGATCACCAGAATGAGTGTTCTTTTCTTTTGCTATATTTCCTCTGTGATTTTATCCTTCCAGGTTTGGAAGAATAATTAGGATTTCTCAAACATTGGGAAAAACAGGCAATCTTTCCAGATGTTGGCTAAGTCATCTAAAACCTTTTTCTGTATGTAATCATGCTGACCCCTTGGTTGTGCCTGTCATGAGTGTTTTGGCCATCCTGAACTTCACTATGATTATGAATTAAAAAAAAAAACTTCAGATGTACTCTGGGAAAAAGCTGACTCATTAGCCAAAGTAGTCCTAGATAATTGTATAGCTCCAGATTATATACTAGCTGAACAGGGTGAAGTTTGTGCTAGTGCTAATACCTCTTGTCATGTATACATTAATGCCTAAGCTGAAGTGGAAACTCATATAGACAAAATCAGGCAACAGACTACCGGCTACAGCAAATATCCCAGAAGTACTGGGTCCAAACTGGTTTCCAGGACTATTTTCCTGGATCCAATCTCTTAGGAAATATATACTCATGGATCCCATCAGGAATAAGGTCTATATTAGAGGGATTACTTAATTAGGTGGTGTTGTTTTATGCTTGCTAGGATTTATATTCCTTCTTGTCAAGAACTCTACTTGCTGTTTGTCTCATATGTTTAAGCCCCAAACCCCAACCCATATGAACATAAAGGCCCAGAACCAAAGCCTTGGCCTCATCTAGAGAATCATAAGTATTTGCAATCAAATAAGAAACAGTTTCATTCCTCAAGCCCATATCAGGCCTATGCCTCTTCTGCAGGAAGTAGCCAGAGTAGTCTTTGCCCCTCTTCCCCTAAGACTGAGTAATGATCAAAAGGCAGGGGGTGGGGGTGGTGGGATGAACTGGGCAATTGAGATTGACATGTATACACTGATGTGTATAAAATTGATGACTAATAAGAACCTGCTGTATAAACAAAGTTAAAAAAAAAAAGATGGGGTATTGAAACTGTTCCCTATAGGGTTAAAAAACCCATCCTGAAGCCGTGCCCCATAGGGTTAACAGAAATTGGTGACTAACAGAAATTCTTGAACTTGTCTGACAGAACAGGAGATAATGGAGCAGCTAGTTGAAAACACCTTGGCTTGTAACACAACAAAAGTGGCTGAAAATAGATGAAACCAATGTGGCCAAACCAAGTATGCACAGAATAAACTTGGTTGTCTGATAAATGACCTTCAACTTTACAGCCCCAAATTCCCCCAAACGTTTCATACCAACTCCTCCTGAATTTGCACGTGTCCCTGAAAGCATGTAGCTCCATTGTGCCTGCACAGAACGATGATTATTTCACCTTTTCCTGCCTCCAATCACCTTCCCTATACCACTGACCACACTACACTCTTCACCCATAAATGGCCCAAGTTCCCCATCTCCCGAAATGTGTATTTGGTGTTTGTTCTCCAGTCTCCTCACTTGGCTGCCTTGTACAAATAAAAATAAGCCCTTTCTCTGCTGCAAACCTCCACATCTCAGTATTTGGCTTGCTGCACATTGGGCAAACGGACCTGGTTTGGTAACATGTTTTTCTTCACATAAAATTTGTTTCTATAAACGCAAAATAAATGAGACTTTATTTTCTCTGAATGAGAATGAATGTTAACTTTTACAACTGAGAGAAATTTAGAAACATACTAGACTTTGGCTAACAATACATGCCCCTCCCCCCTTTGCAAAACATAGGAACACCACCAAAAGCACTTTTGCATAGCAGCAGCTATCATTCTCAAACTCAGCATCTGGGAACCCATCTTCCCTGTCTTACTGCTCATCACATGCTTGTAGGAAGAAATCTTTAGAGTGAAACCTGTGAGGTTCAGTGTGCTTACTAGGGATAAGTGAGAGATGTTTTCATAGAGGGTTGATAACAGGAGGAGAACCGAAAATCTCCAGCAGCCCTGAAGCAGGTGGACAAGTGTGGTGATAGCCCCTTGTTCCCTTAACAAATGTCTTTCCTTTCCTGTTTTTGTCTGTTTGTCTGCTATCTGTCTCTCTAAGTTTTTTTATATTTCAACCTCAGAAAGCCTAATTATTTTTTAAAATGCTTATTTATTTATTTTTGGCTGTGTCAGGTCTTTGTTGCTGTGCATAGGCTTTCTCTAGTTGGCGAGCAGGGGCTACTCTTCGTTGCGGTGCACAGGCTTCTCATTGTGGTGGCTTCTCTTGTTGCCAAGCACGGGCTCTAGGCACGCAGGCTTCAGTAGTTGTGACTCATAGGCTCTAGAGCACAGGCTCAATAGTCGTGGCGCACGGGCTTAGTTGCTCCATGGTATGTGGGATCTACTCATTGTGATGGCTTCTCTTGTTGCAGAGCATGGGCTCTAGGCATGCGGGCTCAGTAGTTGTGGTTTGAGGGCTCTAGAGTGCAGGCTCAGTAGTTGTGGCACACGGGCTTAGTTGCTCCACTGCATGTGGGATCTTCCCAGACCAGGGATTAAACCCATGTCCCCTGCATTGACAGGCGGATTCTCGACCACTGTGCCATCAAGGGAAGTCCCGCCTAATTATTTCTTAATCTATGAATCTATAATCTTCATAGATTTCCTGAAATACATTCCTTAAGAGAATGTGAAACCTATCTGGAGGAAAAAAAAAAAGAAATCTACTAACCCAATTGTTTGCTGTGAGAACAGTGGCTGCAGGTGTGGAAAGGGGGGGATTCTGAACCCTGGGTAAATGTTTTGAAATGCCATGATCTCATCTTTTTGCTGGAAGGTGATTAATCACTTCATCTGTAATTGCAGTAATAGTGTCTGCAAAGGGATTTGAGATCATTTCTGGAAAACATTTGTGAGTTATGCAACCACTGAAAGCTATTAAAAGTGATTAATAAAGATATCTTAACAGGAGAGCAGAACAGATAGGGAAGAAATTATTTTTGAAATAAAAATCCTAATGGAAAAGGAGCAGAAGACACTGAAATCTAATAGTTGAGAGAAGAAAGAAAAAAACTGAGCACATCCTATCCATCTTTCTTAGTCAATTCAGCGTTTGAATCCAAAATATGATTTCTTTCCATTCCTGAGAACCCTTGAAGGTATTGAAACTGATTGGGTGAGACAGGAATGAGCAGTGTCGGAAAAAATAGCAAACAATGTTACAAATGAACAGGAACTTCCGGTTTTCATGTTTGTTCAGTGCTTCAACATATATTCATTGCGTACCTTGTCAGGCACATTCCTAGATATATATGAGTGCACAGAACATAATAAGTAAAAAAAATGCATCCTCATGGAAATTGCATTCTGGTTAAGGGAAACACACAACAAGCAATGTGCTAAGTTGTTAAATTACATAGTATCTTAGACGGTAATAATAGGTCTTAGGGAAAGAGAAAAGAAGAACCACATAGAGGTGAAGAAAAGTATAGGGAGTAGGGAAGCATTGCAATAGTAAATTGGGTCTCCATAGTAGGAGTCAGGTGTAGATGAAATTTGAGGAAATAATTAAGGTGGTTAGTGATAAAGTCTTTATTCCTTCCCAAACGTTATATATTTATTTTCTTGACTTATTTCACTAGAGAGAAACACCAATGTAACAATGAATAAAAGTGCATAGAGCAGTTCACAATGTGCAGGGAAGTATTTTATAAGGGACAAAGAGGCATGACATTTGCAATAGCACTTTTGTAGAAGCATTATATAAGATAAAAGAAGATCCCTTCTGTATTAGTTTGATTTCCCTCTCCTCTCCATCTCTCTCTCCTCACACACACACCAATTAAAAAAACAAAACCAAAATAAAACAAAAAACACACTGGAAAAAGTATTTTGAGCTGAATAGAAAAAAAACACTCAACAAAAGAAAATTTGTGAGAGGTTTCTTTTTTGTTGCATTCATTCATTATTTTTTTACGTTTATATTAGGTTCAGGTGTATAACATTGATTCATTATTTTTGTGCCTTATGAAATGATCACCTCAGTAAGACCAGTTACTATGTTTGAGCACTGGTTACAATATTATTGACTATATTTCCTATGTGCAAATTACATCCTCATGACACTCATTTTATATCTGGAAGTTTCTACCTTGTAAACTGCTTCACCTATTTTGTCCAACCCTTCAGCCCCCTCCCCTCTTGTAACCATGAGTTTGTTCTCTGTATCTATGAATCTGTTTCTGTTTTATTTGTTCATTTGTTTTGTTTTTTAGATCCAACATAGAGGTAAAATCATATAGTATTTCTTTCTCTGACTTATTTCATTTAACATAACACCCTCCAGGTCCATCCATGTTGTTGCAAATGGCACGATTTTTTATGGCTGAGTGATATTCCATTGTGTGTGTTATACATAGCTACACACACACATACATACCACATCTTTATACATTCATCTATTGATAAACTTAGGTCCTGTCGATATCTTGGCTATTGTAAACAATGCTGCAATGAACATAGGGGTGCATATGTCTTTTCAAATTAGTGTTTTTGTTTTCTTCAAATAAACTGAAGTGTAATTGTTCAACCATTGATAGTTCTATTTTTAGTTTTTTGAGGAACCTCCATACTGTTTTCCACAGTGGCTGGGCCAATTTACATCCCCATCAACAGTGTTTGAGGGTTCCCTTTTCTCCACATTCTGGTCAACACTTGTTTCCTTTTAAAAAAATTTATTTTACTTATTTATTTTTGGCTGCATTGGGTCTTTATTGCTGCATGCAGGCTTTCTCTAGTTGTGGTGAGTGGGGGCTACTCTTTGTTGCCGTGTGTGGGCTTCTCATTGCTGTGGCTTCTCTTGTTGTGGAGCGTGGGCTCTAGGCACATGGGCTTCAGTAGTTGTGGCTCACAGGCTCTAGAGCACAGGCTCAGTAGTTGAGGCGCATGGGCTTAGTTGCTCCACGGCATGTGGGATCTTCCCGGATCAGGGCTTGAACCCATGTCCCCTGCATTGGCAGGCAGATTCTTAACCACTGCACCACTAGGAAGTCCTGTTGTTTCTTTTTGATAAGCCATTCTGACATGCGTGAGGTGGTATCTCATTGTGGTTTTGATTTGCATTTCTATCATGATTAATGAAGTTGAGCACATTTTCATGTGCCTGTTGGCCATCTGTATGTCTTCTTCGGAAAAATGTCTATTCTGCTTCTTAGCCCGTTTAAAAAAATTTTTATTTTAAATATAGAGTTGTATGAGTTCTGTATATATTTTGGATTATCAACCCCTTATTGGATATATCATTTGAAAATATCTTCCCCCATTCAGTAGGCTGCCTTTTCATTTTGTTGGTGGTTTCCTTTGCTGTGCAAAAGCTATTTAGTTTAATGTGATCCCACTTATTTATTTTTGCTTCTGTTGCCATTGCCTGAGGAACATCCAAAAAAATATTACTAAGACTGATGTCAAAGAGGTTACTGCCTATGTTTTCTTCTAAAGAGTTTTATGGTTTTGGGGTCTTAAAGTTAAGTCCTTGGGGCTTCCCTGGTTACAAAAAAAAAAAAAAAAAAAAAAAAAAAAAGAAAAAAAATTTAAGTCCTTAATCCATTTTGAGTTTATTTTTGTATGTGGTGTAAGTGGTCTAGTTTTATTCTTTTTTTAAAATAAATTTATTTATTTATTTATTTATGGCTGTGTTGGGTCTTCATTTCTGCACGTGGGCTTTCTTTAGTTCCGTCAAGTGGGGGCTACTCTTCGTTGCAGTGCGCAGGCTTTTCACTGTGGTGACTTCTCTTGTTGCAGAGCACAGGCTCTAGGCACACGGGCTTTAGTAGTTATGGCACATGGGCTCAGTAGTTGTGGCTCACAGGCTCTAGAGCGCAGACTCTGTAGTTGTGGTGCAGGGGCTTAGTTGCTCCGCGGCATGTGGGATCTTCCCGGACCAGGGCTCAGACCTGTGTCCCCTGCATTGGCAGGCAGATTCTTAACCAGTGTACCACCAGGGAAGCCCCCTAGTTTTATTCTTTCACGTGTAGCTACCTAGTTTTCCCACCACCATTTATTGAGGCAACTGTCCTTTCCCAATTGTACACTCTTGCCTCCTTTGTCATAGATAAATTGACCATATGACTGTGGGTTTACTTCTGGACTTTTTACTCTGTTCCATTGATCTATGTGTCTGGTTTTGTGACAAGACCATACTGTTTTGATTATGATAGCTTTGTAGTATGGTTTCAAGTCTGGGTGCATGATACCTCCAGCTTTGCTCTTCTGTCTCAAGACTGCTTTGGGTATTTGGGGTCTTTTGTAGTTCCATACAAATTTTAGAAATATTTGTTCTAGTTCTGGTGAAAAATGTCATTGGTATTTTGATAGGGATTGCACTGAGTCTTTAGGTTGAGTAGTATGTATATTTTCATGATATCGATTATTCTAATCCATGAGCATGGTACATCTTCCCATTTGTTTGTGTCATCTTCAATTTATTTCCTCAGTGTCTTATAGTTTTTAAACTAGAAGTCTTTCACCTCCTTGGTTAAATTTATTACTAGATATTTTATTCTTTTTGATGTAAATGGGATTATTTTCTTCATTTCTATGACAGTTCATTATTAGTGTACAGAAATACAACAGATTTCTGTGTACTAATTTTGTATTCTGCAATTTTAGTCAATTCACTTAGCTCTAACAGTTCTTTGGTGGAGTTTTTGGGGTTTCTATATATACAGTGTCATGCCATCTGCAAATAGTGAGTTTTACTTCTTCCTTCTTTAAACTGAAATTTCAGAAACAGACCTGATTGAAATAAAAAGGCATTTATTTGGGGTTTGTTAAGAATGTAGTCCAGGAGGGAATTCCCTGGCAGTCCAGTGTTTAGGACTCTGCCCTTTCACTGCCAAGGGTGCGGGTTCAATCCCTTGTCAGGGAACCAAGATCCCGCAAGCCATCTCCCGCCCCCCAAAATGTATTTAGTCCAGGACACACAGAGTCAAGGAGCATGTGAATTGTATTCTACTATACTACAAAATAGAGAAAGGTTAAAATAGAAGGCAAAAACTGCAAGGCCATAGTGAGTTACATAGTTGTCTGTCAGGAATTATAATTGGAGCAAGCAAGAAATAAGGCTGCTTGTTAACAAGGATTGGTTGGGGTCCAAAATGGTTGCAGAGTTACAAGGGGAAATTTTAGACCAAAAGGGTGAAGCTTCTGGGTATTCTAAATATGGCTGATGGTGTCCTTGGGTTTGGTACAATTCAAAGAAAGTTCAAATTCTCAGTGATGCCGGGATGTGTCTGAGATCTGATCCTCAATGGCTGCTCAACTCCATTTTGTATACCTGAGTATGATTACACCATTACAATTTCAATTTGTCATTCCTCAAGGTAAAGATTTTATGACAGATGAATAATTCCAATATTAGGATTATCAGGATTAAAGAAAACATGAGGAAGGGGTAAAAAGGCTTATTGACCCTCAGTGTGACAAAGTCAAGTGTATAGGTACCTCAGTTAACAAAAAGAAAAACAGTCTGAAACTATCAACAAAGTTGGGGTTACAGGCCTGGTCTCGAATCTTGTGATGAGCTGTCAACTCAGATGTCATCTGCTTCTGACCCAGGGAAGTTTTTCTTGTTCTGACGAAGGTCATCAATGGGTTGGGAGGTCCACTCAGGATTGGTAGCCTTTTAAAAATGAGAAACGTGACTCCATGATTGAACACCAAAGGTTTTGCTGCACATGGCTTAGTGAACAACCTGTTAATACCTGATTAACAACCTCTTTCCATTGAGGTTTCAAAGCATCTCCAGGGAGGCGTCTTTTCCAATAAATATAATCACCTGGTTGTAAATTATTTTCTTTAATGTCTTTGTCTCCTGGGAACTCTTTTTTTTTTAAAGGTTACTCACTTATAAAAGATTCTAGTACTAGTAAGCATGAAGCTTTAATGTTTTTAGTTAATTCTTGGCAATATGTTAAGAGGTCTCCTTTAACCACATTGGGCTTATGTAGTGCATTATATATTTTCATTGTTCTTCCCATAATTATTTCAAAGGAAGAAAGTCGGTGCTTACCAAAGGGGGTAGACCTTAGGCTGAGCAATACCAGGGGCAGGGCTTCCGGCCATGGTAGATTAAAAGATTCAACTAGTTTAGCCAATTAAGTCTTTTTAAAATTATTATTATTGAAATATACTTGATTTATAATGTTGTATTAATTTCTGCTGAACAGCAAAGTGATTCAGTTATACATATATATATATATATATATTCTTTTTCACATTGTTTTCCATTATGGTTTATCACAGGATGTAGTTCCCTGTGCTACACAGTAGGACCTTGTTGTTTATCCATTCTATTCAATATATATTGTATAATAGTTTGCATCTGCTAATCCCAAACCCCCAATCCATCCCTCCCTAACCCCTTCTCCCCCATGGCAACCACAAGTCTGTTCTCTATGTCTGTGAGTCTGTTTCTGTTTTTATACATAAATTCATTTGTGTCATATTTTAGATTCCACATAAAAGTGATATCATATGGTATTTGTCTTTCTCTTTCTGACTTACTTAGTATGATAATCTCTAGTTCCATCCATGTTGCTGTAAATGGCATTATTTCATTCTTTTTTATGGCTGACTAGTATTCTATTGTATATATGTACACCTTTTTTATCCATTCTTCTGTCGATGGACATTTAGGTTGTTTCCATGTCTTGTTAGCCAACTGAGCCTTAATGGCTCTATATGTAAGTTCCACTAGCCCGGAGGACTGTGAATTATAGAGGCAGTGGAAATACTGGGGGGGAAATAAAAGGCCAAGTTTTACAGATTGACTGAATAATTTGCCCTGTAAAATGAGTTCCTTGATTACTATGAAGCTCAGATGAAATACTCCATGTAGAAATTATTTTTTCCAAAAGAATTTTGCCTACCAAAAGTGCTATAGCCCTGCAACATGGAAATGTTTCAATCCAGTGAGAAAACATGCATACTAGTACAACTACATATTTATATCCCTGAGATAGTGGCAGTTGGATAAATTCCATTAATCATACCTCAAAGGGTCCTGAAGGCAAAGGAAAACAATCTAGGGAAATGGATGGGTTTACCTGGATTACGTTTTGGACAAAGGTTACACTTCAAATATACTTCAGTGGCTATTTTGTGGGATGGTTTTCAGTAGCATTGTTTTGCACGTATCATTTTATCTGGGCCCCCATATATGTTCAATAATATGTTCCTGGAGGCTATGAGTCAAAACTGGAGTATTGTTAGACCCGTACTATAAATTATGATCTTCCCAAAATTTACATCCCTGGTATAAGATTTGTCTTGTTCCTCTGGAGAAACATTGTTTTAGGTTTCTGCCAGTAAATCCTGTAAGCTAACATAAGGTTAGGTAATAATTAAAGCTTTTTTGAAGTGGGTCAGAGAGCAGCAGTCATTGCTACGGTATCGGCTAAATTATTTCCTTTCCTTTGAACCAAGCCTTGACTAAGCTGAGATATTTATAATGGCCAGAAGTTTTAGTATTTTAATAGCTTCCAGAAGATCCAATACATATTGGCTATTCTTAATAGTTTGTCCTGTGCAAGCCCTTGTCCAGGAAGATCCCACATGCCGTGGAGCAACTAAGCCCGTGAGCCACAACTACTGAGCCCGTGTGCCACAACTACTGAAGCCTGTGCGCCTAGAGCCCATGCTCCACAAGAAGAGAAGCCACTGCAATGAGAAGCCCACTCACCGCAATGAAGAGTAGTCCCCACTTGCCACAACTAGAGAAAAAGCCCCCGCGCAGCAACGAAGACCCAACGCAGACATAAATAAATAAAATTTTTAAAAAAAGGGGACATGGTGGCTGATGTCTCTTGTTTTTTTTTTTAAAAAAAAGCATACTGGCTATCAGTATAAATATTAACAATTTGATCTTTTGCTATAATGCAGGCTCAAGTAGTTAGAGGCTGTCTTTTTGAGAAGCCTGCATGCCTGAAGAGCAAAGAAGTTAGTTATCCACATATTGGAGTAAAGTGAAGTCATTTGGGAAAGTAACATCTGCAAGGTATGCTTTTAAGGTCTGAGAAAAGTAAATAGGATTCTCCGTATATCCCTGGGGCAATACTGTCCAAGTGTACTGTTGATCATTCCAAGTAAAGGCAAAAAAGGATTGGCTGTCTGGATCCACTGGCATAACAAAGAAAGTACCACATAAATCAACCATGTGAAAACCTTGCTGTCTGTGGGAACTGCAAACAAAGGGATATGGGAATTAAGGACTACTGGATGGTGGGATATGACTATATTATTGATGGCTATTTAATACTGAACAAAATGCCTCTTCCATTAGGTTTTCTAACTGGGAGGAAGGGGGTATTGCAAGGACTGGTGCAAGGAATCACTAGACCTTGTTTAATATAGTCTTTTATGATATGTTGAATTCCTTTTATAGGTTCCTGTTTGGGGAGATATTACTTGATGTTGGGGAGGGGTTAAGATGAGTCTACATCTATTTTGATTGGGGTTGCTGAATGAATTTTCCCTCTATCCACAGAGATTTGAGACCGTAGTGTTTGTACAAGTTCAATCTTTCTTGGGGTTATGACTGATGTGAGAAAAATGATGGCAGCTTCACATGCAGGGCCTAAATTTGTGTCATTAGGGCCTTGTTGATTGGAATGTTCTTCCAGATTTAAAACATTTCCCCCTTTTGTGAGAAGGAAACATGTGAATTATGGACCTCTAAGAGGTCTCTTCTGAGGATGTGTACAGGAGTGGAAGGAAGGAGAAAGGAATGTGTCTCTGTGACAGGGCCAAGTTGGAATGGAGTGGGTTGAGATTTAAAAACAGTCATAGGGTTCTTAGAAACTCCCACCATTGAAATTGTTTTAGTACTCCACAGAAGAGAATGTTTCAAAGTGCTGGGATTGAGAACAGAAAGAGTGGTACCCCGTATGAATTAAAGCTGTGTCTGCTCTCAAACAATGGTGAATTCAATTTCTCCAGAATGTTAGTGAGAAGAAAGGGAGAAACCCCAGGTATTTCCTTGGAGCAGCCCTAGGTGAGACAGAAAGGAAGTTGCATAGGACCTTTGTTTGGAGAAGGGCTAGCAGGATTTTGTTTTCTCTCTGAGTGATTTTCTGAATTTATAGCAAGCTCTTTTAAAATTCCCAGGCTTTCTTTGCAATAATAGCAAAGGTACCTTTGAAGGTCTTCTGTGTTGGAGGGTCTTTCATTGTAAGACTTGAGGCGTGTTGGCTTTTTTTTGGCCAGTCAATTGCTGAAGCTGTAAACTCATTATTTGAGTAGCCTTCTTCTTGGCTATTTTTGTATAGTCTTGGACAGCTGCTGTGCCAAACTGCATAAATCACGGGCATCCATGGCTGCCCAATTTCACTGATACCTTCTAACTAAAGTGTCAAGTTCTTAATCTAAACCGTTCATGAGTTGGTATTAACATCTTCCATCCCTGAATACTGTTTGAAAGTTTTTTGAAATCTTTCAAAGAATTCAAGTACAGGCTCCTTAGGTTTTGAGTACACAGTTGGATATGTTTCAATCAGTAATATTTGGGGAAACTTCTGGAATAACCAGTAAAGGGTTTTGGCTAAGCCTTTGGCCCTATCTTGATCTTCAGTTGTTTTCTTTTGGAAGTCTTCTATAGGTTTTTTCCAATCCATCTTATTAAGCCATTCTTTTGCTCTGCCTTCCCCTACCAGCATGTGTATAAGTTGATTAGGACCAGAATATCTTGGTTCATAGGTTTGTATAACAAGATTAAATTGTTTGGCAAAGGAAATGAGGTCCAAAAAGGATCACAGAATTCTTTAGCTATAGCCCTAAGTTCACGTTTACTCCATGGGACAAAGACAATAAAAGGTTCAGGTGGACTTCGTTTTAATAGGGGCTGCCAGGACAGGGGGGTTGAGTGGGGTTTAGGCTCAGGAGTGTTAACTGATGGAGGAGGAGGAGGAGGGTGTCTGGTGGAGAAAGAGAAGAGGGGGTAAGTTAAATAAAAAGGGAGTTTGGAAAGAGGTGCGTAAAGGAATGGAGGAGAAGGTGAAGAATTGGGAGGGGAATGGGACTGGGGTAAAGAATTTCATGATTTCTTAAGTTTAGAAACAGCCTGAGTCAATTTTTAATTACAGCTTGGAGGGAAGCAATTTCCTCAGTATTATGTTTAGAGGCCTCTAAATATCAATTAAAACATGCTTTCTGAGACCTCCCTTGTGGCACAGTGGTTAAGAATCTGCCTGCCAATGCAGGGGACATGGGTTTGATCCCTGGTCCGGGAAGACCCCACATGCCACGGAGCAAGTAAGCCCATGCGCCACAGCTACTGAGCCAGCGTGCTGCAACTACTGAAGCCCACGCTCTGCAACAAGAGAAGCCTGTGCACTGCAACGAAGAGTAGCCCCCGTTCATCGCAACTAGAGAAAGCCTGTGTGCAGCATTTTATTATTTGTTATTTTTAATAATAAATTTTAAAAATATGTTTTCCATTAATTTTTCTGTTTCTGGTATTTTTTTCTAGGCATGCATGAAGATTGACAAATTTGGGAATTTCAAAATCTTCCCATTTTGGCCAGGGCAATTTAAAATCATACCAGGTTAAATGGACCCATTTAGATAGGTCGTTACAGGATGAGGGCCCATAGGTGTTAAACACAAAGCTGACAGGGTTTTGTTTTGTTTTGAATGAGAACTTGGCATTATTCTGAGTACTCATCAAAATCAAAAGAAACCTGAAACCTGAATCTCCTACCAAGTGGCACAGATTAAAACAAAACAAAATAAAACAAACATAAAAATTCCACTCCCAAAAGGGAGCACTAAAGTCAACACTGAGAGACACCCAATTTTATTTATGATCTAAACCTTGACCAAATGAGAGTTTTGGGTTCAGGAGGACTCTCTGCAGTCTTTATGTGAGTGAGAAGATTGCTAAACGCAATGGGTCCATGTAGGTACTGAATGCCAACACCAAGTCTGAAGAAGTGCTGGAGGTCACACTGGGTAATACCAACTACACCGAGCAATGTTAACCTAAATTTCAGAAATGGAGACCTTATTGAAATAAAGAGGCATTTATTTGTGGTTTATTAGACTACAGCCTGGGAGACACAGGTTCAAGAAGCACCTGAACTATGTTCCTCTGGATTACAAAATGGAGGAAGCTTATACAGGCAAAAAACTGCAAGGGCAGTTAGTTCCATATGTTGTTTGTAAGGAATTATTTAGAGATGGCAAGAAGAGTGCTTGCTAAACAAGCATTGGTTGGGGTCTGAAATTCTTGAACTGACAAAGGGGAACCTTGAGACCATAAAGTTACACCCAGCAGGTGTTGTTCTAATGTCCTGGGGTTTGGTACTTCACAAAAAGTTCAAGTTCTCAGTGGTACAGGGATGTGTCTGAGACTAGAACCTCAATAGTCTTCCCAATCCGTTTTGTACACCTGAACTATAATTACTCCATTATGATTCCAATGTTTCCTCACTTTGCAATTTGGATGCCTTTTATTTTTCTTGCCTAGCTGCTGTGGCTAGGACTTCTATGAATGGTGGTGGGGGCACATCCTTCAAGGACTGAGCTTTAAGCCACTGGGGCCATGTACCTATTTCTCCTATCCTGAGCCTCAGAACTGTTCCCTAGTTTCCGCACACTGGTAGAAAGTTGCCCCCACCCTGTCCCATACTCTCACATCTCAATGTGTTCATGGTATCCATTACAGAAGTGCAAAATCACATTGTTTTAAATGGAGTTCACATGATGTAGCCTTGAAATAAGGGGAAATCAGAACATGTGAAGATATCTTTGCCATTTGCAAAGGGCAGGGTGACTTTGAGACAGATGTGTGCCTCTGTGAGCCTGGCGCTGCCTTCCAGCAGGGCAGGGATTTCAACTCTCACACAGTTTGTGATTATCTATGTGCTAAGATTCTCCTATTTGGGGATCCAAAAGGAGGGTAGAATCCCACACCTGATTTAAACCAAATTGAAAACAAATTCATTTTTCCTTAGCAGTGTTCCTTCTCAGATGCAGACTTTTCCCATTTTGCACTCTCTCTGTGGCTTTTGGATTAAGAGGCCTGACCCACGTCAAGCATTTGTTCAATCACTATGGAAGGCAGTGCCCATTGATTAATATTGTGTTATTGCTACATTAGGTGAAAAGCTACTGTCTGTGCTGCCTACATAAATACTGCCCATTGTCATGCACAACCCATTGGCAACATGCAGAAGTAGTCTTTTTTTTTGTGGAAGTGGGTCTAGTGGTGAAGGGTTGTGCTCAGAGCAGAGGACAGAAGTCAAGAAGACATGTATAGCAAAGTCAAATCCTTCAAGGACTTTGGGGAAACCCTTCTTACACTTGTTTAAGATCTATACACTTTTGGTCTCTTTTTCATGTATCAATATTCACTGAGCACCTAGCACAATGCCTGGCCCATACTAGGTGTTCAATAAATATCTACTGAATGAATGAATGAATGAATGCCCTCATCCAAGCAAGGTGAATATATATTATTATATTTTATGTGTACTTAGAAATTATATAATGTTCTTTAAATCTTTGTAAAGGCTAACAGCCTAAGTCTTTTATTTGTGGGTATGAAGTGGCAAATTTGGGAAAGAGAAAATAACAACATGTTTAGGCTGTTTTCAGTGGGTGCAGCCTCTGTGTATAATGAACAGCCCCCCCACCCCAGTGATTCATGATGATCAAACTTACCCTTGTAATTTAGCCCTGTGAGAAAGACAGCCATTGCCCAGACATCAATGCACATGACTGTACCGCCACTGCCTTCTAACTTATTCATTCTAAATATCTGGACACAACAAGGGGAGAAGGATTCAGAAGCAGTGATCAGCACAATGAGAAATTTGGTCTCGGGTAGATTACACCCCAGATCTTCTCTTTCCCACAAACCTAATACTACAAGCAACTTCTTACAAAATATTTGGATATAAAGGTAAAAGTCCAACAAATTTTTTTGTTCAAAAGCGTTGGGAATGAAGCTATAATAAAAATTTTGTGGCCACAATACTAAAACGGACAGGAACACACGTTGTGCTCTATTTGTAACCATGGAGATCAGCTCCAGCCCAGATGGGGCTGATGTAGGCACTGCATCCCCGCCTCAGGTGATCTTGTGGTATGGGGTACGCCCCCTCTTCAGTTCTGTGCAATCCAATTAACAAATACTGACCTGGCTCTGGCCAATCATGGCTGGATTGCCCACAAAACCAGGTAAGCATTTGCTGGGATGGAAGCAGGGACAGGGGAATGGGGCATTCAAGAAAGAATCAGGAAGGGAATTCCCTGGTGGTCCAGTGGTTAAGACTCCCCACTTCCACTGCAGGGGGCATGGGCTTGATCCCTATTTGGGGAACTAAGATCCCACAAGCCATGTGGCGTGGCTAAAAAAAAAAAATCAGGAAATCTGTACCCATCATTTTATTTATGGAGTGCTTGCTATTGCCAGACACTGCCCCTATCACTGGATAAATAGCAATCTTTCTCTCCCTCATGGAAATTACATTTTTGCATTAATTAAAAATTTATTTTCCAACGGAATATTGTTTCTATTTTGAATTATTTGGGAGGGTACCATAATCATTTTAGTATTGTAGCCATAAAATTTTTATTATAGCTTCATTCCCAGCATGAGGTAACGACTTTTACCTTTTTGTTTGTTAAATATTTATTTATTTATTTATATTTTACTTGGCCGTGTCAGGTCTTAGTTGCGGCACACGGGATCTTTGTTACAGCGTGCAGGATTTTTAGCTGCTGCGTGTGGGATCTTTAGCTGTGGCACGCTAACTCTTAGTTGCTGCATGTGGGATCTATTTCCCTGACCAGGGATCGAACCCGGGCCTCCTGCATTGGGAACACCGAGTCTTAGCCACTGGACTACCAGGGAAGTCCCTAAAGACTTTTACCTTTATGTCCAAATATTTTCTAAGAAGTTGCTTGTAGTATTAGGTTGAGTTTTTTAGTAGGAATGATCACTGCTGTAAGGGTGAGAGAAGTCTCACATAAATCCAGGAAGTTTGGCTTTAGGCGAAAGATGCAAAGTCAATAGCAGGAGTAATTACCAGCAGTACTATCAGGAGTTAGGTGTCACCATGCTGAATCTGAGGTATTGCAGGCACCTCTAAGTGGAGGTGTTAAGTGGGCATGTGAAATATACACCTGGAGTTTAGGGAAGGAGGGGGTTCATGTAAAGATACCCATAAGCAGGAGATCGGCACGTGGACTATGTCAGACTTAAGAGGAACACCCCACAGGTTATGTGGCAATGCCATTAAGGCTGAAGGGAGGGTATTCTGCATGGACTGGCTTACTTGCCTGGACCCCTGGACAGGGGTGGTGGCTGTCATCATCACTAAGACAGGTTAGGAAGTACAGCGACCATGAGACAGAGTGTGTGTGTTTGCATGAGTGTGTGTAGGGGGTGCGGGAGGAGGCTGTCATCATCACTAAGACAGGTTAGGAAGTACAGTGACCATGAGAGAGAGAGAGAGAGAGAGAGAGAGAAAGAGGGAGAGGTGTGTGTGTGTGTGTGTGCGCGCATGTGTGTGTGTGCGCGTGTGCATGTGGTGCGGGAGCTGGCCTCAGATGAAGATCCAGGAGTGACACGAAATTCCAAGGAGGTGAATAAGAGATTTATTGAGAGGCAAAGCAGTAAATGGAATCAGATGACACTGAGATAAGACCTGGTGCTGTTTTCCTCTCTACAGGCTCAGAGTTTTGTGATAACTCCTGGTGAAGCCTAGAGTGTCAGACTGGATGATAGATTAGCTAAAGAGTAAATAAGGTCAATTTCTACCAAACATACAAAGAAGAACTTACACCAATCCATCTCAAAGTCTTCCGAAAGACTGAAGAGGACGGAACACTCCCAAAGTCATTCTATGAAGCTACCACCACCCTGATACAAAAACCTGACCAAAACACCACCAAAAAAGAAAATTACAGGCCAATATTGTTGACGAATATAGATGCAAAAATTCTCCACAAAATATTAGCAAACCAAATCCAACAACATATAAAAAAGATCATACAGCAGGATCAAGTTGGATTCATCCCAGGATCACAAGGATGGCTCAACATATGTAAATCAATCAATGTAATACACTACATCAACAAAAGAAAAGACAAAAACCACATGACCATCTCAATAGATGCAGAAAAAGCATTTGATAAAATTCAACATCCATTCATGATAAAAACTCTCACCAAAGTGGGTATAAAGGGAACATATCTCAACATAATAAAAGCTATTTATGAGATTTCCCTGGTGGCACAGTGTTTAAGAATCTGTCTGCCAATGCAGGGGACACGGGTTTGAACCCTGATCCAGGAAGATCCCACATGCCGCGGAGCAAGTAAGCCTGTCTGCCACAACTACTGAACCTGTGCTCTAGAGCCCGCGAGCCACAACTACTGAGCCCGTGTGCCATAACTACTGAAGTCCATGTGCCTAGAGCCCATGCTCTGCAACAAGAGAAGCCACCACAATAAGAAGCCCATGCACTGCAACAAAGAGTAAACCCCACTCACTGAAACTAGAGAAAGCCCACGGGCAGCAACAAAGACCCAATGCAGCCAAAAAGAAAAGCTACTTATGACAAACCCACAGCCAACATAATACTCAATGGTGAAAAGCTGAAAGCCTTCCTAAAATCTGGAACAAGACAAGGATGCCCACCCTCACCACTTCTATTCAACATAGTATTGGAAGTCCTAGCCAGAGCAATCAAACAAGAAAAAGAAATAAAATGTATCCAAATTGAAAGGAAAGATGTAAAATTCTCATTATATGCAGATGCCACGATACTATATATTGAAAACCCTAAAGACTCCACACAAAAACTACTAGAACTGATAACTGAATTCAGCAAGGTAGCAGGATACAAGATTAACACACAGAAAACAGCTGCACTTCTTTACACTAACAATGAAATATCAGAAAGGGAAAGTAAGAAAACAATTCCTTTTAAAATTTCATTAAAAAAATTAAAATACTTTGGGCTTCCCTGGTAGCACAGTGGTTGAGAATCTGCCTGCTAATGCAGGGGACATGGGTTCGAGCCCTGGTCTGGGAAGATCCCACATGCCAGGGAGCAACTAGGCCCGTGAGCCACAGCTACTGAGCCTGCGCATCTGGAGCCTGTGCTCCACCACAAGAGAGGCTGCAATAGTGAAAGGCCCGTGCACCGCGATGAAGAGTGGCCCCCGCTTGCCACAACTAGAGAAAGCCCTCACACAGAAACAAAGACCCAACACAGCCAACAATAAATAAACAAATGTGGGGTTAAAAAAAAAAGATTGAAATACTTAGATATAAACCTGATCAAGGAGGTAAAAGACTTATATGCTGAGAGCTATAAAACACCGATAAAAGAAACTGAAGATGATTCAAAGAAATGGAAAGCTATCCCATGATCTTGGGTTAGAAGAATTAATAGTGTTAAAATGGCCATACTACCCAAAGCGATCTACAGATTCAATGAAATCTCCATCAAATTACCCATGACATTTTTCACAGAACTAGAACAAAAAAATTCTAAAATTTATATGGACCCATAAAAGACCCATATTGCCAAAGCAATCCTGAGGAAAAAGAAAAAAGCTGGAATCATAACCCTCCCACACCACAGACAATACTATAAAGTTATAGTCATCAAAACAGCATGGTACTGGCATAAAAACAGACACATGGATCAATGGAACAGAAGAGAGAGCCCAGAAATAAACCCACACACCTATGGTCAATTAATTTTCAACAAAGGAGGCAAGAATATACAATGGAAAAAAGACAATCTCTTCAGGAAGTGGTGGTGGGAAAGCTGGACACCCACATGTAAATCAATGAAGTTAGAACACTCCCTCATACCATACACAAAAATAAACTCAAAATGGCTTAAAGACTTAAACATGAGACATGATACCATAAAACTTTTAGAAGAGAACATATGCAAAACATTCTCTGACATAAACCATAACAATGTTTTGTTAAGTCAGTCTTCCAAGGCAAAAGAAATAAAAGCAAAAATAAACAAATGGGACCTAATCAAACTTATAAGCTCTTGCACAACAAAGGAAACCACAAACAAAACGAAAAGACAACCTACGGACTGGGAGAAAATATTTGCAAACAATGTGATTGACAAGGGCTTAATTTCCAAAATATATAAACAGCTCATACAACTCAATAACAACAACAAAAAACAAATAACCCAACAAAAAAATGGACAGAAACCTAAATAGACTTTTCTTCAAAGAACATACAGATGGCCAATAGGCACATAAAAAGATGCTCAACATCACTAATTGGTAGAGAAATGCAAATCAGAACTATAATGTGATATCACCGCACACTGGCCAGAATGACCACCATGAAAAAGTCAAATAAATGCTGGAGAGGGTGTAGTGAAAAGAAAACCCTCCTATGCTGTTGGTGAGTATGTAATCTGGTAAAGCCACTATGGAGAACAGTATGGAGGTTCCTTATAAAACTGAAAATAGAGTTACCATATGATCCAGCAACCCCCCTCCTAGTCATACATCTGGAGAAAACACTAATTCAAAAAGATACATGCACCCCTATGTTCACAGCAGCACTATTTACAATAGTCAAGACATGGAAACTACATAAATGTCCAACAGATGGAAGGATAAAGATGTGGTGTGTGTACGTACACACACACATACACACACACACACAATGGAATACTACTCGGCCATAAAAAAGAATGAAATAATGCTATTTGCAGCTACATGGATGGACCTAGAGGTTATCATACTAAGCAAAGTAAGCCAGAAAGAGAAAGACAAATACCATATGATATCCTTATACATGGAATCTAAAATATGATACAAGTGAACTTATTACAAAACAGAAACAGGGGCTTCCTGGTAGCACCGTGGTTAAGAAGCCGCCTGCCAATGACATGGGTTCGAGCCCTGGTCTGGGAAGATCCCACATGCCACGGAGCAACTAAGCCCGTGCACCACAACTATTGAGCCCGCACTCTAGAGCCCTCTAACCACAGCTACTGAGCATGCACACACAGCTACTGAAGCCTGCGCGCCTAGAGCCTGTGCTCTGCAACAAGAGAAGCCACCGCAATGAGAAGCCCGTGCACCCCAACAAAGAGTAGCCCCCACTCGCCACAACTAGAGAAAGCCCGTGCACAGCAACGAAAACCCAATGCAGCCAAAAATAAATGGTAATAAAATATTAAAAAATCTTAACGAACAAAACAAAACAGAAGCAGACGTGAAGGTTGGTGAGTTGGTGCGGAGTTCGTCTCGGCACGCGTGGCCGCGCTGGGATGGATTCCTCCTCATCTTCCTCCACAGTGGGTTTGGGCTCGGTTGACTGGCAGCTGCAGCATTTCATGGACGTAGAGACTCAGAAGCAGCGCTTCCAGCAGCTGGTGCACCAGATGACGAAACTTTGTTGGGAAAAGTGCACAGACAAGCCTGGGCCAAAGTTGGACAGTCCGGCTGAGGCCTGTTTTGTGAACTGCATTGGGCGCTTCATTGATACAAGCCAATTCAACTTGAATCGACTGGAACAGACCCAGAAATCCAAGCCAGTCTTCTCAGAAAGCTGTTCTGACTGACTTCAGCATTACCTCTTTGGAAAAGGAAGGTAGTTCAAGAAATGAAGAGCAGTTGATGGGATGGTTGAAGAAAAGGTGGCGGATCGGCTCTCACCTTTGTCACTCTTGGGACATCCTGTCATCTGAGAATGAACAAAGACCATTTTTTTTGTGGGGGGGGTGTTTGAGGGTCAAATGTGTTTGGGGTTGTGTTTTTTAATGCTAAATCTTCGGAAAACAAATGACAGATGAATGCAAAATTCTACTAGATGTATATTACTGTATGTGGGATGAAGCTTTTCTCATAGTCCCATTAACTGCTCCCTACAATTTTAATAGGGGAACTGCTCTATAATTTGATAGTGGGACCACATAGGTAATAATCTGTTGTTTGTGTGGATTCGTTTCAGATTTCTAGAGAGATCGACATACGTCTTTGTGTCTCTCAGAAAGGGCAGCAGCAGGGGAAAGAGTAATTTGGTACTTGACTGTAGCCCTCCTTATCTAGTGTTTGACTATCAGTGCTGGAAAAAAAGATGTATTGAATATTCATACAGTACATTTCACCTTTCTAGATTATCTCTCTCCCTTATACTGTGATTCACTTAAATATCTATATAAAGTACAGTCTTGAGCTAGTACAGGTAACCTGAGAGTCTAGAGGCCTTTGGTTAAAGGCATCTAGCCAGTGAACATAATTCTCATACTAAACCGCCACAAGGAAGAAGTTAACTTACCCTGTATATTGGGGTCCAAAAAAATTGAAAGATGTGCCTAAATGAAAAAATAAGTTATAAAGATTTAGGCCACTCAAAAACTAACAGCAGTTTCAGGTAGAAGTGCATGCCTAATGTAAATCAGCATAGTTTCCGTTTAGTGCATTCTTTTAATCACTGAAATAAAAGATTCTACAAGAAAAAGCAAACAAACAAAAAGAAACAGACGCACAGATACAGAAAACAAACTTAAGGCTACCAAAAGGGAAAGGGAGTGGAGGAAGGGATAAATTAGGAGCTTAGGATAAACAGATACAAACTCTATATACAGATAAACAACAAGGTCCTACTGTAGAGCACAGGGAACTATATTCAATATCTTGTAATAAACCATAATGGAAAAGACAAGAGTAAATGAGGCCAGCTGGGAGTCTCTTGGGCTGTGGTGGGAGAGGTAGGGTTGGGCTTTGGATGAGAGGAGGTAGATAGAAAAAAGGTGTGACTGGTGTAGAGTCAGCACATGCAATACTGAAGAGGACGTAGGGCTTGTGACTTCCACAAAAGGTCAAAACCTGTGTTCCTGTTTTATCGGGTTGACCAAAAAGTTCGTTCAGGTTTTCCCGTAAGATGCTACCGAAAAACCCGAACCAACATTTTTGGCCAACCCAGTATTTTGTAACTCTCGCAGTTTTAGGTTTTTCTATATATGTCTATGATCCATAGTTATTTAATTCTTATAAGTTCTCTTTGCATACCCAATTGCATACCCAACTGCTACCGCACACTGATCTAACAAATCATTCTTTCTATACCAAATTGCTTTTGTCCCTTCACTGAAAAACAACTGATCAGTTGTGTGTATGTTTATTTCTAGACCTCCTATTCCCTTACATTTATCTATTTGTATTTATGCTAGCATTTTCTTGTTTCCAGGTTGTTTGGCTATTCTTGGTCCTTTGCACTTGAATTTTCATTGTAGAATCCACTTCGCAATTTCTATTAAAAAAAAAAATAGAGCTAACCGAGATTTTGACTTGGATTTCACTTAACACATAGATCAGTTTAGAAGGAAATATTGAGCGTTGCAATCCGTAAATGTGAGATCTCTCTCCTTTTACTTGGGTCTTAATTTTTTTTCTCTAATTTTTAAAATTCTGTTTACCCATCTTGCATGTATTTTCTACATCGGATGGTATGCTAAATTTTAATTGTATTGACTATATTTTCTTATTTTTTTGTATTTTTCCTACTCTGGCCTTTGGGGCCTTATTCCTGGCAAGGCTATCCCTCTCAGAGCTAGTTAATTCCTGCAGGTAAAAAATCCCTCCCCTGTAAGCATGCTTATTATACACAAACCGACCAATCTGGAGCCCACACCCCCAACCATAACCTTATCAAACTCACACACCAAACCAATAATCCTCCCTGCCCTATACCGTACCTAGCTCTGGTACCTATACCAGAGCTAGGTACGGGACAACTAGGGTCCACCCTTCCAAAACGGAGCCCACTGAAAAATTTCAAACTGTCTGTCTTAGTCTTATAGGTCTGCTATAACAGAACACCATAGACTGGGTGATTCATGAAGAACAGACATTCATTTGTCCCAATTCTGGTGACTAGAAGTCCTCCAATGCCATAAAGGTGCCTCATGATTGGGTGAAGGTCCTCTTCTGGGTGGCAACTAGGGATGACCCCTGAAGCCCAAAGTCTGCCAGAATTTTTCAAGGCTGTGAGCCATGCTCTTCTTGAACTGCCTCTTGAGCAGAAGGTGGAGGCCCAGCATATGCGGCCCAGTATGACATGCTGTGCTTCCTGTTTCTAGGGAACCGTGTAAGTGTCCTTCTTCAAAGTAACTTCCATGTCTGCATGTCTCACAGTGCATGATTAAAACAAGTCCCTGGTACATTTCAACACAGACATTTGGGGTGGGGAGGGGGGATCTGAAGTTCTCAACTGTTTATTGCTATTGCAAATAGAATGGTTTCTTTTATATGGATCTTGAATTCTTCAAGCTTCAGATAGTCGTTCTAGCAGGGTCTTTTGGTTAATGTTATGTTTTGTTTTTTATTGAAGTATAGTTGATGTACAATATTATATAAATTAGAGGAGTACAATATAGTGATTCACAATTTTTAAAGGTTGTACTCCACTTATAGTTATAGAATATTGGCTATATTCCCTGTGTTGTACAATATATCCTTGTAGCTTATTTTGTACCTCACAGTTTGTACCTCTGATTCCCCTACCCTTATATGGCCCCTCGCCACTTCTCTTTCCTCACAGGTAACCACTAGTTTGTTCTCTATACCTGTGAGTCAGCTTCTTTTTTGTTATATTCACTAGTTTGTTGTATTTTTAAGATTCCACATATAAGTGATATTATACAGTATTTGTCTTTCTCTATCTGACTTATTTCCCTTAGCATAATACCCTCCAAGTCCATCCATGTTGTTGCAAATGGCAAAATTTCATTCTTTTTTATGGCTGAGTAGTATTCCATTGTATATGTTTATTCTGGGTTATGCTTTGTTTGGAGATCCCATAGAGTTTTCTCCGTAGATCAGTTTTATTCTTTCCTTAACAATGTGAGTAATTTTACTTTTTATTGCCTCATTATTGTGACAATAACCTCCATCTCAATATTGAATAGAAGTCTAGTTTTATTAAAATTTCCAGTATAATACTGAACCAAAGTCTTGCTTAATTTGGCTTTGTCTTATTTTTCTACTTTTTTAAGGGACAACATGCCATTAAATTGAGGCCATTCTTTTCGCACATGTGTTTGGTCTATAAATTTAAAAATTACAGATAAAAATATAGGTATTTACTCCATTAAAAAAAAAGCTTCACACTGAAATCTAGTATTTGAACTATAGTATTGAATCTATAGTATTTGAACTATATTCAGATATCACAGCCGAGTCAAGTTGATATATAAAATTAATCATCACAAGTTCACCTCTTGTCAACTTGGCACCATACAAACTTAAACCACTCCTTATCTCCAAATAAAGACAACAACAAGGTCATGATACAACTATCCTGTGTACAACCAAAAATACAATAACTCTTTCTTCAGAAAGGAGACAGATTCCCTGGGTAACATTCACTCTCCTCCTTGATATCCTATAACTGAATACTATGATATAAATTTAACAATACTTAAAAACTGTGATGTGAAGTCAACACATCATCTGTTAAATGACAAGGGCGTGAAAGAAGGAAGAAAAAGTTATTGGCTGGAGCTTCCCTGGTGGCGCAGTGGTTGAGAGTCCGCCTGCTGATGCAGGGGACACGGGTTCGTGCCCCGGTTCGGGAGGATCCCACATGCCGCGGAGCGGCTGGGCCTGTGAGCCATGGCCGCTGAGCCTGCGCATCCGGAGCCTGTGCTCCGCAACGGGAGAGGCCACAACAATGAGAGGCCCACGTACCGAAAAAAAAAAAAAAATTAGGAAGAAATACTCACGACATTACTGATTACTATCCTCACTTCTGTTAATGGTCACATGAGCTAACTAATATGTAGCTCTTCCACAATCCATTCCATGCTCCTTTTGTCCTCAGCAGCACCTCAAATGGTCTTTTTTTCTTTTCTTTTTTTGCAGTACAGGGGCCTCTCACTGTTGTGGCCTCTCCCGCTGTGGCATGCAGGCTCCGGACGCGCAGGCTCAGCAGCCATGGCTCACAGGCCTAGCCGCTCCGCGGCATGTGGGATCCTCCCGGACCGGGACACGAACTCGTGTCCCCTGCATCGGCAGGCGGACTCTCAACCACTGCGCCACTAGGGAAGCCCTCGAATGATTATTTTTTATTCCCTGGTGGGGTGACCAAAGCATTCTTTCCTGAAGGGTCTGGGCCATGAGTTGTCCTGCCTGAAGTAGGTTGTGGATAGTTTTCCATTGACTTTACCATAGATCATGACAAGACATCTTAAGGGATCTCTGCATTCCAGACACACACTTCCTTTGTGCAAGTACCAGTGGGAAGTATAGTCCAATTTGCACCTGATAATCACATTCAATCACCAGAGCCAGCACAGTAACTCTTACTTTTCCTGTTGATTCAGAAGCATGAGTAGTGCAAAGTGGCAGACTGGCAGTGTTACTCTCCAGGACAACGGAATCATTCTACTGCAGCAGTGAAAGCACTCTTCCCTTTGCAACTAAGACCTCTACACAATCAGTGCTTCACGAAGACAGGAAGCAAAAATTTTCCCTAGTGCCTCTCTATGGATAACTGTCAGTGGTGCCACTCACATATCTACCCCTTGATTCCTGGACGCATCAATCCAGGCCATGGGACAAATAGTCCTATTTGTTGTTTGATGATTCAGAGCCTATACAGCTTCCTGGGGAATCTTTCCCTGGCCCTCCAAGTATTGCCACATAGCAATCTGCCGAGGCCACAGGAAACATGTGAGGATCATGTAGACACCAGGGACCTTTGAACCAAGATTGTGCTGTTTAGGAAGATCCCTGGGTGGCACTGATGACAAATGCCATGTAGGGGTCTGCCTGACTCACCCTTTCTTCTGAGAACAGCCCTGCTAACTGGGCTGTGGGGGCACCTGACCTCAGCAGGCTGGGCCAGTCAGCTTCCCTCCTGTGGAATCAGGAACAGGGACCTCAGACTGAGGCCCAAGGGTGCTGGGCACTGGGATGGGGGCTGGTGTTCAGAAGGACATTGTTTCTATCCCACCAATCACTGCTACAGACACAGCGAGACCAGGCAGAAGGGACCAGAAAACTGCAGGGCCTGTGGGGAGGAGGAAAGGTGACTCCTCTGTCCTTCCTGATCAGCCCAGAAACAAGGTGGGTGGGGTCCCGCACAGGTGTGAGAGCTGAGCACTTACCCAGTGAGAACAGTAGCTCGCAGGTCTCCAGCATCACCTCCTGGTAGAGTCCTCTGGTCCATGTCAAGTTGCCCCCACTCCTCTTGGTCACAGCCACATTCTTAAAGGTCGCCACCACCTGGAGAGTCAGACACAGGTAGTGGTGTTGGCCTTGTGCACCTGGCTGGGGTCAACCCTGTCACTCTGTTGCTGGTGAAGATGCAGAGAGACCCAGGCTTGAATCACCGAGGCCTCTGGATCGCCAAGTTCTGTGTTGGGCTCAAGGGGGAAGCGGATGCAACCTTGAGACATAATGCAATTGTGGCTGAGAGAAAAGCCTCCCATGAAGGAAGTCACTGGAGATGACACAGACAGTGTCACCGTGACACAGACAGTGGTGTTCCATGAGGACTGGGGAGAGATGGTACGTGCTCTGGGAAAATGATCATGATGATAATTCCAACACTGGTAACAGTAAAGTGAGAGCACCTAAGCCTCCCTGGTCCTCACAGTGCACCTGCCCCAAGTTGAGGCCTTTACACAATAAGATTCCTTGCTCGGGAGCCAGACTTCCAGGGTTTGAATCAAGACTCTGGAATTCGACACTTCCTGCCAGTGCGACCACAGGGAGGACATCCCATCATTTCTCTAAGCCTCGATTTCTGCATCAATAGAACAATCAGTCCCACTTCACCAGGCCGTTTGGAGAATGAAAGAGAAAATGTTTACATGTGAGATGCTGGACTGCCTGGCACAGTTACGTGTTCAATGTATTTTGTGACTCTTACTAATCCTCCCACGGCCCATGAGGTAAATGCCATCGTCACCTCCGTGTCACAGCCAGAGGTCTGAGCCCCAGGCAGCTCTAGAAAATCAGCCACAACCTCAAATTTAAGGAGCAGAAGTGGGAATTGAACATCCAGTAAAAGCGGGAACAGAGTTGCCAGAAGATTGGCAGGTGGGGGCAGGGGTACCTTAGCCAGAATTATTATAAAACAGCCAGGAAAAGACTATCCTAAGAGGTGACACTGATGCACAGGAAGGGTGGGGAGAGGTAGCCCTGCAGAGATCTGGGAACAGGGCCCCAGACAAAGAGAAGCGCAAGGTGAAGCTGGAAACTGGGCAGGAGTTTTACAAGTTCAAGACTGCCTGGCCGTGTGCGGTGAGTGAGGGAAAAATGGAGGGAAAAAATCTTGGGGGTAAGCAAGGGGCAGATCAAGTAGAGAGAGCACTGTGGGCCATACATAGTTGGGAGAAAGACTGTATTTATTATAAGTGTGAGGCAGGCACCTGAGGGGGAGACCCATTCATTCACTGAACCATTTGTTGAGTACCTTTTATAAGCCCAGGCTGTTGTTCTAGGTCCTGAGCAGCAACAGGTGCTTATGCTCAGCAGCTGGGAAGAGATCCTAAACAAGCAACTAAATAAATGAGCAAGACAATGTCACAGGGACCCAAAGATTCCAAAGTCAAGAAAATAGCGCGAGATGACAAGAGGTTACAGTCTGCTTTAGACAGGGCACCACGAAAAGCCTCTTTCAGGACAGCACACTGGAGTGAGTCTGATATAAAGTGAGGAAGGAGCCAAGTGAATGGGAAGTTAACAAATAAGACAAGTCCTGACAGCGATCAGGACTATGAGGGTACTCAGGCCACGGCTATGGAATTACCCAGGACCTCTTGTGTTTTCATGTCCAAACGGACACCACACTCCTGCACACTACCACCACTTACCATATGTAACTGAACCTCAAACAGGAAAACAGATTCAGAGGGAAGCCAGTTCGACTGGCTGTAAACTGAAAGACAAATTCCTTGGCCTTCTGGGCGCCCTGTCTCTCCTGACACCTTTTCTATCCTAGCAGGGCTGCAATCCCCAAGCTGCTTCAGGCTACTCCTGCCTCTTCCCCACCCCAGCCCTTATCGCTGTAGAGGTTACACAGCTGGGAAGCCCAAGGGTCAGATTCTCCCAGGAATGAGCCTCTAACATCAACAGAGGCTCAAGAGGAACCTCCGTGGAAAGAAAATCAGAGCGATGCTCCCTGCACCGTGCTGGACGCGGGGGGATACACGTCACCCATGTGCTTTTTCTAGTTCCCTCAAACCCAGTTGGAGGAACTTTAATATTCCTGTTTTGTGCCCGACAAAACAGAGACCAAGGGCAACAGGGAAAGCTGCTCAAGGTCCTAGACTCGGGAAGGGGCGGGGCCGCAACACACAGAAAGGTCTCCGGACTGTGCGGCCTGCGCTCCTCCCTGCGGGTCCTTCCACGCCAGCGGTATGGGGTCGGGGGATTCGAGAAGCCACATCTCTCCCTACCACACAGCGTCCCACTCACTGACTGACAGAAATGGGACCCTCCGTGTGAAGCCCCTAACCTGGATTCCCACCCGAAGCACAAGCGACCCCATCCCGAGGCTCCGACAAACAATGCCCTGGGGAGGACAAGGTGACCACTCACAGGACACCACCATCCAGCACAGCAGCGCGCCTCGGCCACGTGGGTGGGGTCCGAGCGGGCGTGGCCTGGCGCACCTTCCACTCACCTGCGCCGGGGTCACCAGCGCCGCTATCGCACCGCGGGGAGCGTAGGGCCACGTGAGGGCGCCGGAGACCGGCGGGTCCAGCGGGCTTAGCTGACACTCCCCCAGGTCGCACAAACGCATAGGTGGGCCCTCCAGGCTGTCCTCCCCGCTCCGTCCCTAAGTCCCGGGAAGAGCTCGTAGTGGGTGGGGACACACCAGCCTCACCACAAAGAAAAGCGCGCTCCTCCGGCGCAGGAAGTCCCGCCCCTGACAACGCGAGCCAGTAACGGCCCTTTTCTGTGACGCCATCAGTCCGGCCCTCACAGCCATCCCGCAAAGCACAGCCTGCTGGGTAGTGTGGTTCTTTTTTAAAAAATATTTTATTTATTCACTCATTCGTTCATTCATTCATTCATTCTGCGCTACGTCTTCGTTGGGGCCCGCGGGCTTCTCTGGTTGTGGCGCACGTGGTAGCGTAGTTCTTGTTCTGCAGCCGGCCGGGAGAGGGTGTCTCTGTTTCTTCTCGGAGCCTGGGGCCCAGAGGCCTGGAGAGGAGCTGGCAAAGGAAATGCAGAGGCTCTAATGAAGGAGGCCAGGCATGGGATGTTCCTAAGGGGAATGATCCAGATTTCCCTGTTGTGTTTTTTGCATCTTGTCATTTAAGATGCTCGGAACATAACAAGTGGACATACTGTATTGTAAATTTTTTAATGTTCGTATTCTGCTGCCTCAACATCCCCACAGACTGGCTGTGAGCACATCCCCACCCCACCACCCCACCCCGGGTGACTGGGTACACCAGAGTGATGAGGCTGTGGCCCCAACTCAAGTTCCCCTTCTTGTCCTCCCATGACTTAGTGACATTCCAACCCACCAATGAAATCCCCCCATGACTTCTGCCTGGGTACTCCGCCCTGATCCCCAGTAATGGCACTTACCTAGGGGGCCCCACTCTTCTGCTTCGTTGAGAATGCTCTCCAGGTGCTCCTCCTATATGGCTCCTGTGTGGGGTGGCATGCCAGTCTCTTCTAGGACCTGTGAATATAATAAATCCTTTATATGCCTCTAAGGGTACAATTTCCACAACTGTGTTGTAGTGCTCCATAAAGACCCCACAAGTGGGACTTATTTCTCTCTTCACCATATGGGGGAGTAACACATGGTATGATATCACTCAGATACAAAGTACCTTCACTCATAGCCGCAAACTAATAAACATTATCTTGTTCCTTTTCAAATACATGTGGATGGAAGTTTTACAATCAGTTTTCTCAGTTTCAGTATGTTTGCTCAGAATCAAGAGAGAAAGGGCTTCACACATGGCCATTACTGGGATGTTGGGGAGGAAGAGGTTGGTGTCCCTGAAAAAGATGGACAGTAGTGAAATCTTTTCTATAAACTTTTAAATAAATTGATGAAGTTCATCAAAAGTAAGTTGGGAAAATATAGGGTAGATTTTTTTTAAATGAGGGTGCTTTGACATAAATTATAATTTTAAGCATATGTTATTATCCAAGCATCTTTATTTTGTCCCTTCTGTTTTTTGAAGAGGTATTCCCTTTAAAGGGAGATATTGTTTTGTAGACTGCATTCAGCCAACAGGAACACAAAGGAAAACCTGAATGCACACATTGCAATGTCACTCAGTCACAAACTGCATGCTTTTTTTTTTTTTCTGGCAGGGCTGCACAGATTTCGGGGATCTTAGTTCCCCGACTAGGGATCAAACCTGGAGCTATGGCAGTGAAAGTGCCAAGTCCTAACTACTGGACTGCCAGGGAATTCCCAATAAACTGCACTGCTCTTCAACTCTATGTAGCTCAAAGCTTCAGAGATAATTTTGTAGGCTTCAGTATGTGCAATCAAGGAACAATTAAAAAACAGTTAAGCCAAGATCATGACAGCGGAAATGGATGATATCTGTCAGGATGCCAAGTAGGAAGTAGATGATGTGGTATTCTGCCTGTTTCCCACACAAAATAATTCTTTCCTGCATGAGTACATCTCAGTGTTTCTGTTGAAACCCCAGCAAGTCCAACTATTTTTTCCATATATTTCTAACTCAATTTCCTGAAATAGATACTGCTATGGTCTCAGTGTTTGTTTTCCCCTCAATTTTTATGTTCAAAACTTTATGCCTAATGTCATGATATTAGGACATAGGATACTTGGTAGGTGGTTAGGTCAGAAGGGCTCTACCCTCATGAAAGGAACTGTGCCCTTATAAAAGAGGGCCCGGAAAGTTCACTGCTTTTACAATGTGAGGACATGGCAAGAAAAAGGAGGCTTTCTATGAAACAAGAAGTGGGCTCTCACCAGACACTGAATCCATGGGAAACTTGAGTTTGGACTTCCAGCCTCCAGAGCTATGAGAAATAAATGCCTGTTGATTATAAGCCACCCAGTATATGATGTTTTCTTACAGCAGTTCGAATGGACTAAAACAGATAAAATTAATTTTAAAATATGAGACTTATCTGGTACTTCCCTGGCAGTCGAGTGCTTAAGATTCAGCACTCCCAATGTGGGGGGTATGGGCTCGATCCCTGGGAGAGAAACTAAGATCCTGCTTGCTGCATGGCGCAGCCAAATAAATAAATAAATAATAAAATAAAATAAGATGGACTTCCCTGGTGGTCCAGTGGGTACTCCGTGCTCCCAATGCAGGGTGCCTGGGTTCGAACCCTGGTCGGGGAACTAGATCCCCCATGCATGCCACAACTAAGAGTTCCCATGCCACAACTAAGAGTCCGCAAGCTGCAACTAACAGCCCACATGCCACAACTAAAAAAGATCTCGCATGCCACAACTAAACATGCCACAACGAGGATCCCACGCACTGCAACTAAGACAGGGCACAGCCTAAATAAATAAATAAACATGTTTTAAAATAATAAAATAAAATAAGAGACTTATCTGAAAAGAATAGCCACTTACTAAATGCTTTTTCCTACTAGGAGAGTGGCTACCACAATCACAGTCTTAGCATGTGTGCAACAGGGGCACCTTATCCCTGAGATAAACGTTTCATTATTGTTTGAGCATGATGTTAGTGGTCCAAATAATTATCCTGAAAAATTGCTAAATAGAGTTGAGGGATCAAGCTCTTGCCTCCCTGATCTTTACAAACTGTATTTTGAGGTAACTGAACGGAAGATTATGGAAAAACTCTTCTTTACAGAGGATTTCTAGCTAATAAATGCAGAAATAGCAGTAGAAGTAGGTGGAATGTTTCAACAGCTTATAAAATAATCAACGACATCAGTGCATGCTGATACAATAGATAAAATAGATAAAAATACAATAGATAAAAGATGCATGGAAACTTGGTACCTGGAGAGAAACGCTAATAACATTGGAAACCAAACACAAAAGAGAGACACCCAGACATCAGAACAGGCTTATGTGATACAGTCACAATTTCTTAACATTGTGTGTGGAGTATTATGGCCAAAGGATGAATCTGAATTTCAAACTTGTTTGGATGGCAAGACTATTCACTGAAATTGGGAATGAATTTCTGTTATTCATGATGAGTTCATAGTGTGTTTGAGACATTCAAGTGAACGCTTTGGATTGAGGAGGTGGATGGGCATTCGGAACAGAATTAGGATCTGAGTTAGGGCTGGACACAGACACTTACCAGCTGGCTGAGCAGAATGAAGGATGTTTTGAAAACAAGAAATATGAAAATATTTTTCTTCTTATTTAAGAATTTACTGTATATCTACACTAACTTTAGAGCAATGGGAAAGCGTAGAGAATGTAGATATTTACAAACCCTAATAATGTCAATTTATTTCCTGTAAAGTTGCCAAAGGCATGTAAGGGGGAAAGGATAATATATTGAACAAATTTGCCAGAAAAATTATATGGTGGGGCTTATGTTAAAAATAAATTTAGGGGGCTTCCCTGGTGGAGCAGTGGTTGAGAGTCCGCCTGCCGATGCAGGGGACCCGGGTTCCTGCCCCGGTCCGGGAGGATCCCACATGCTGCGGGGCGGCTGGGCCCATGAGCCACGGCTGCTGAGCCTGCGTGTCCGGAGCCTGTGCTCCGCAACGGGAGAGGCCACAACAGTGAGAGGCCCGCGTACCGAAAAAATAAATAAATAAACAAATAAATAAATAAATTTAGGGACTTCCCTGGTGGTACAGTGGTTAAGAATCTGCCTGCCAATACAGGGGACACGGGTTCGATCCCTGGTCCGGGAACATCCTACATGCTGTGGCGCCACTAAGCCTGTGAGCCGCAACTACAGACTCTGCGTGCCTAGAGCCCACGAGCCACAACTACTGAAGCCTGTGAGCCACAACTACTGAGCCCACATGCTGCAACTACTAAAGCCCATGTGCCCAGAGTCCGTGCTCCGCAACAAGGGAAGCCACCGCAACGAGAAGCCCGTGCACCGCAACAGAGTAGCCCCTGCTCCCTGCAACTAGAGAAAGTCTGCGCGCAGCAACGAAGACCCAGTGCAGCCAAATATAGTAAATCAATAAAATAAATAAATTAAAAAAAGAAAAAGAATGTTGCCTTCAGTAGCTCCCTGGTGGGCCAGTGGTTAGGACTCCGCCGTGGGCCTGGGTTCAATCCCTATGTGGGGAACTAAGATCATGCAAGCCGGCAGTGGGGCCAAAAAAAAAAAAGAATATTGCCTTCTCAGGTTTTAAATCTTCCTCTTTTTAATTTGTAGAACTTAAAAAAAATAATAGTACTTATTGAATTTATTATTTATATATTAACTCTTAAAATTATAGGTAGCTCAATATCTTCTTAAAGGGTTTTTTTCTTGTTTCAATTTTAATTTTTTTTTAAATAAAAGAAGCCTGCAAAAAAAAAAAAAAAAGAAGCCTGCTATTATCATATAGTTTGTGCATATGCTGTGAAAATTTTTATATTTGCTTTGAGAACTCCTGCAAGGCATGACAAATTAATAGTGTTGTAGAATGTGAAATAAAATGGAATCACTGATGTCAAGGGGTTTTAACGTGGAGCTGGGAGGCTATTAATTAGTGGACATCCTGCACCTCCCCACCTGGTGAAACCATGAACTTTTGATCTGAGCCAACCTGCAAATATTCCAAGGACTCTGCAATAACACTTGCAACTTGTCACACTAATGGACTATTACTTCCCTCTAGTGATAGTCTTAGTACACAATCCTGTTCAACCAAGACTAGCTTCTGTCTCCAATTCCAATTAAAATTCTGTAATACAAAACTCTCTTTGCATTTAAAATCCCCTGTATTTTACTCCCTAGCAGAATACCTTTTGGGTTGCTACTTGAATGCGTGTCCCGAATTGCAATTCTGTGATCCCAAGTAAATATGTTGTGCTTGATTACTGCCTCTCAGGTTTACTGAGGTGGACAGTATCAACGATAGACTAATGTTATCCAACTTTATGTAGTTATTATTTTAGACAATAGTGAAGCACACCGAGATATTTTGTTGCATATAATTCCCTTTTTCATTCCAAAATCTTATTGAATTGATTTTTCTTACTTGAAAACTCTTCCAAGATTTTCATAAAGAAACAAAAACAACAAATAAGGACTGTGGCTTGTCTCAGTCTTTTCACAACTGGAATGCATTTTTTTTCTACTCCTATATAAAGTTTTATGCTGAGAAATACGAGCTAAAGCAGAATTTTATAAATGTTATGGATACAGGCTTTGCTGGGTCTAATTTTATGTGTTTTATTTATTTATTTTTTTTTAATTTGAAATATAGTCGATTTACAAGGTTCCCTTAATTTCAGGTGCTGTAAATACATTTTTTTCCTGGCCGCGCCATGCACCTTGGGGGATCTTATTTCCCTGACTAGGGATCGAACCCGCCCCCACTGCAGTGGAAGCCCGGAGTCTTACCCACTGTGCCGCCAGGGAAATCCCTTGACGCGTTTTTAATTTGTCCTTCCCGCACCTACTTGGCCCATTAATGCCCAAACAGGTTGGGGGTGGGTCTAGTCCACACCGCACTCGGTGGCTTGAGGGGAACTACATTACCTAGAAGACTGTGCGCGGATCGGCTTGTTCTCCGCACCAATGAAGGCCCCAAACAGAGGTTCTTCCGGGATTGTGAAATACAAGGGGACGGAACTTCCGGTGTCTTTCTGTTGGCGGCGGTTTGGGGTGTTTGCAGCGTTTGCAGGACCCAAAGCTCTAGATCACTAGGCGCAGCCCAGGTAACGGAAACTGGAAAAAGCTCGAGGGGACGCCGTCCACACTCCGCGGGAGTGAGCGGGATGCGGAACCTGCTTCCGGAATATTCGGGCCACGTTACCACCATTATCCCGCCGCGCTCAACGGGTCCTACGGCAACCAGCGCGCTACAAGACCCGACCTGTAAGGTCGGATCTTAACAAACGGCACCGCGAAACAGAGGAAAGCTTCAAGTGAGCTTTATTAGGGAGCGCTCCCGGGCGAGGTTCACTGGTCCGAGAGAAAGGGGTCAGAGAAGTCGCGCCCAGTACTGGATGAGGGGGATTTTTATTGGAGTAAAAGCAGAAGGCGGCTTGCAAGGGGAGGGGGTGGTTTGCTATACAGGGTAATTCCTTATTTGGTGAGGATACATAAGGGCCAGGTGTTGGTTGGTCTGTTGTGGGGCGTAAGCCCATTTTCCCTTCCCGTCAGCCCCATTGTTTTCTGGGCAGGAAGTTAGAGTCTCTTGTTGATTCCCAGAACAGGTGAGGTCGTTATGTCCCAATGCCTCTCCTACCTCATACTGGTCGATGTTTACTCTTACCCCCCGGGCCTCCTTTCACCCGGGCCAAGGGACCTTACACGACCCAGGTGATTGTTGGGTCCCCCAGATCCTGACCCGAATCCTCAAGCCTCCAATGAGGGTCTCCTGTTCAGGGCACTGCGGTTCAGGCGCCTGTCTCCAGAACTTTAGGTGTGCGTGTGTGGTGGCCCTATTTCTGACAGGACGTGTGGAGAGTGTTAAAGGCTGGGGCCTTGGCACGTGCAAATCCTTGGAGAGTCACAAGAGCCGGGAACTTTCTGGAAACCTGGGGTTGGAGTCCCTTCTTCAGAGACGTGGCATTATGGAGGGGTCATATGAGCCCTTCTGGGCCAACAGTCGGCATTCTGGAAGTCATGGAGGGTTGTGAATAAATCAGGAAGACACACTGAGTTAGTTTTAAAGTATTTCAGAGGCTGCTCAGGGGAGAACAGACTGGGAAGGGGGAGCTGAGGGTGGAGGCAGGGGAGACCTGGGAGAGCCTAGTGCATTCCACTCCAGAGAGTAAGTTGGTTTCTGGACCAGAGTGGTGCCTATGGAAGTTATTGACCTGAAACAAATAGCCTCCTGGCTATTTCTTCTGCAAAGATGAGTTTTTTTCGGGATCATCAGGGAATTGCAATTGAGATGTGCGGCCATGATGAACTAACACTTTTATAGAGATTAAAGAAGGAAGTTAGAAGGGCTATAGTCACCAAAGAGTCCGTGGCTTTTCGTTGCCTGAGTCCTTTCCAGGAGAGAAGAGTCGTCTTCTTCCTTTTGGATACTATTATTGTCTCAGGTCAGTGAGGGCTCCCCCTTCTGGTGTGCCAACTCTAACTGAGGTTTCTGTTTATTAATTTTTTACAAAGGAATACAAATAATAAGGTTCATAATAAATCTGCAAGATAATTGGCAATGAATGTTGTTCTAAGCAAAAGGACAGAGTAAAGGACAATAAAGTTTTTCTTTTGGCTGAGAATCTGGAAGACATGTCAGGGAGAGATTAAAATTGGATTTTGGAGGGAGTTCCCTGGTGGTCCAGTGGTTAGCACTTGGTGCTTTCACTGCTGTGGCTCTGGGTTCAACCCCTGGTGGGGGAACTAAGTAAGATCCTGCAAGTCGTGTGGGGCAGCCAAAATAAAAGTAAGGAGTTAACAGTCGGGGCCAATTTGTGACACAGGGTCTGCTGGAGTCCCTAATCTGGAATTGGGGGAGGAGGTCGCGAGCTCAGCAATGTCCATGTGGTGACAGCCTAAGTCCTGGACTCTGGCCATGTCTGGACTCAAATTTAGGAGGGAAAGTCTTGTCACTTTTCTGTGCAAGGAGACCTCAGATGAAAGTAGAGAGACCTGGGGCTGGAGGGCAGGGCAAACTGGGTGGGACTTTCTGAGGCTGCCTGAAGATGAGAGGGTCCTGTGGTTCCAGGGCTTTCTGGGGAAGCAAGGGTATAAGGAGTAAGGAGCCTTGCCTGAGATGGAGATGGAGGAGTTTTGAGATTGTATAGATTCACTGTTCTGAACACTCAGCCGACTGCCCACTCCTTGTGAAGTCAGAAAAAGGTCAGCCATGCTGGTGGAGCAGCCCAGGCCCAGTCAAGGGCACACGTGCCTCAGCTCTCCCAGGAAACTACAAGGTTAAAAATGTATAGATTTAGCAAGTTAATTTTGTGTAAGCAAGTAATAACTGCTTAAAATGAGAATATATATCTGTGTTATAATAATATATATATGTTTAGGTTTTGTCTTGAGTTCTTCACATAGAGCTCTGAACCCCTTAGAATTGTCTGGGAATTAGGACTGTTTTTTGTTATTCACAACTAGCCCTTTTTATCACGTGGAAGTTTATTATAATGAAGTGACATAGGGTGGATTCTCCAGATACCCTCAGGATGGGACTGCTCTCTAGAAAAAACAAGTGATTAGAAGTTTCAACTCCCAGACCTACCCGGCAACTCCTAAGGATCTGAGGGGAGCTGGAGATTAGGTATAAAAACTGCTGAACAGTGAAGTTCAAGGTTCCTTCAGATTGGTGAACGCATTGAAATGGTGGAAGTGCTGGGAGGGTGGCATGTACTGAAAGGGCCTGGAAACCCCCTGATGCCCTCTACCTCCCCCACCCTGACGTAGACGTCCCTTCCATTTGACTGTTCCTAAACTGTATACATTACAGTAAACCAGAAAATGTAAGAGAAGTGTTTTCCTAACTTCACGGGTCATTTCAGCAAATTATCAAAACCGAGGAGGGGTTTATGGGAAACCCTGAATTTGTAGCTAAGTGGGACAGAGTCCTGGTAGCCTGGGGACCAGGGATCGGAACTGGCTTCTCAAAAGAGGGCAGTTAATGGGCCTGATGCCTTAAACCAGTGGATTCTATTACTAATTTCAGGTAGTGTAATAATAGGAATGAATTGTAGGGCACCAGGGTGGTGTCATAAAATTAGATAATTGGTGGTTGAAAAAAGATACTTTGTCTCAGAAAGCCTTGAAAGACATGTAAGAAAAACCTAATTTTCAAAAACATTTATAGAAATCTTAATCCTGTGTTCTGTAATAGCTGAATCTTACCATGGGAGAGGTAATAATGCATTTGGTATGTACACATTATGAGATAGACATCCTAAGTGTTGCCATTTACATGAAGACACTGAGACTCAAAGAGGGTGAGTGTTTTTTTCTTGCCACGCCTCACGGCATGTGGGATCTTAGTTCCCCAACCAGGGATGGCACCCGGGCTCCCTGCAGTGGAAGATTGAAGTCTTAACGACTGGATCGCCAGGGAAGTCCCAAGGATGTTGAGTCTTTGTCTAAGGCTATCGAGTTGTCAAGCTATAGCTCTGAAGAGTGAGGATCTGAGGTCAGAGGTCAGCCTCAGATGACTCATGTCCAGGAAAAGGAAGGGAAGAAACAGCTCAGCCTTTACATCCTCACCATAATCACCTTTATCTCAGATACTCCCTCTTTTCACAGGTTCCCATGGTAGCAGCAGCATTTATGGTCCCTGGACAGGTAAGTGGAAGAAGCCCCTGTACCTACCCAGATGTCATCCCTACCCCTGGTCCTGACACACAGATATAGGAGACAGTGTTGTCCTGGGATTGTGGGCCCTTAGGTCTGGGCCCTGGCATCATCTCAGGCACAGGACCATTAATCAAAGCCAGAAGTTGTACGGAGGTGTTCCCATGTGTCCAGTGGAGAAGGTCAAGTGGTGACATGTCCTTGGGCACAGCCTGGAGATGAGACTGAGAGGGGAGTGTTCAGGGAACTGCAGGACCCATGACTTGGGCTGATAAAGACTGAAGTCATGAGTCATTCCTGGGATGGGAGCCTGACGGGCTGGGCCTCTCCTGAAGGGGCGGGTCCATGCCATGTTGGCCACAGAGGAGGGAAGTGATCTGATGCTGGGTCTGAAGAGGCTGCTCTGCCTGCCGAGAGGAAGAAGACGGTGGTGGTGGTCGGGGGGGGGTGCGAAGGAGCCAGGGGTCCAGTGGAAGGCACAGTCCTGGTGAATGTCGATTGTGGCTAGATCCTGGCAATGGCTCTGTAGCAGGAGAGGAGGTGAGTTTCTCAATCTCGTTTGTGGTACACCTGATTTTCTGCTGTACAGGATGAGAGAGAGTAGTCTGACATGACCCCAGGATGTTTGCCTCTAAGTGATGGTGGGGACACCATGTCTGAGACAGGAAGTCAAAAGCAGGAGTAATGGACAGAAGGACTCTCCAGAGTTCCGTGTCCCCATGCTGAGTCTGAGATATTGCCGGGGTGTCTCACAGGAGGTGTCAACTTGGCCATTGGAAACATACCTGGAGTTCAGGGAAGGTGGGGTTCAGGATTGAAGATACCCCTTAGCAGGTGGATGGCATGTGGACCATGTCAGATTCCAGGCCCTCAGGTCATGTGTGCATGCCATGAAAGTTGTAGGGTGGGGAGGGTGTTCTCCGTGGACTGGCTCACCTCTGTGGGCACGGGGACAGGGGTGGCTGTCATCACTAAGATAGATGAGGCAGTGCAGTGACCATGAGTGTGTGGGGGGCGCAAGTGGCCTCAGGGGAAGTCCTTGTCGTGGCACAGGATTCGAAAGGGTGGATAAGGTATGGATTCAGAGCAAAGCAGGAATGGAGGTCAGATGACAGGTAAGGCCTGGGACATTGTTTCCCCTCCACAGGCTCAAAGTTTTGTGATGACTGTGGTTGGAACCTGAAGAGTGTGAGACTGGACGACAGACCAGCTGAGGGCAGATGAGTGCAGCTGGGACAGGGTCTTGGGCTGGGCTGGGGGGTGGGGGGCGGGGCTTGGAATTAGAGGAGCAGAGAGAGGAAGGGGTGAGTGCTGCGGGGTCAGCACGTGGGACACTGTGGAGGACTAGGTCTCTGGGCATCTGACCCCGCACAATGTCAGGGTGCTGACGTGGGAAAAGGGATCAAGGCCTTGTGGGGGTATGGAAAGCAGTACTGGGACCGCCTGTAGCAGTGGGTCCCGCAGAGGCCTGGGGAAGCACTGAGTGCTGGGTGGCACAAGGGGAACATGATGAGGTGCCAAAGGCCTGGGGCCGAGGTGGTGGCGTGGCGTGGGGTGGGGGTCACGGTCGGGCACGTGAGGGGGTTGTGACCCTGCAGGGCTGGGCAATGGAGAGGGAGGGAGTGTGAGCATGGACTCAGGGCCCTTGTCCCCAGGCTTTACTCCAGGGGGCTGAGCACGAGTGTCATTTTGTGTGGTGTGATCTGTGTGATCTTAGGAGAGTCAACTCTGAGGAGAGTGGCTGGGGGTCTGTGTGGCAGCGTCAGAGCGTCTTGTGAGACTGCTTGTCTCCCTCTCTGTTTTAACTGAATGACGTAACACTAGCAGGTTCCTGTGGCATCAGGGCCTGGTGTGTCCTCTGAGCTGGGTCACTGGGGTGGACGACCATGACCTGGGGGTCCTGGTTGCAGAGGCTGCTGTGAACTCACTTGTCCCCCTCATGACAGGGCCATGTGGTCTTTGAGGATGTGGCTGTGTCCTTCTCCCAGGAGGAGTGGGGTCTCCTTAACAATGCTCAGAGACTCCTGTACTGTGACGTGATGCTGGAGAACCTGTCACTTATAGCCTCCCTGGGTAAGGACCCCTGTTCCCACACCATTGCCCCATATGGGATTCTGCCCTTCTTTTTGCATGGCTCACTCCATCCTTCCGAGCCTGGACCTTGGACATTGCTTACTTCCCCGATTTCCTGGCACTTGAGCTGCATTCCCCCACTCTGTGTGTGTTCAGCCCTGTACCATAGGCTCTGAAGCCTTTGACAGAAGCCTTTGGTCTCAGAGGCTTGAAGCCTGTCCAGCTGATGCCACTTAGCTTTGCCACTGCTAGGTGTGTTGACTGTTCAGATGTGTGTAGAAAGTGCTGCTGAAAGCCATCTGCCTAGGAGTGGGTTGTTCTAGCCTCTCCTCCCGGCACGGCGCCACATCCTGGTATCCTGTGTTCTTGTGGGTTTGAGACATTTCCTGTTCTGTGACCATCAGAGACCTAGCATTGTACAGTATCCCCTTCTACCACTTGACCCTTCCTCCCTTGTTTTAATAACAAACCCATGGGCTTATACCTACATGTGTCATGCACAGATTTGTAGTGCACTCCTGTACCACCAACGTCTCCATACAGTTTATCAGCATTTTTGTGCTTTCAGGGTGTTGGTGTGCAGTAGGTACTGAGGAGGCTGCTTCTGAACAATGTGTTTCTGTACAACTAGTGACACAAGACAGGAATCCAAATCCAGACCCATCTATCCTGAAGACTCTTACTTCGGATACGGGTGCCCTGGTAGAGAAATATATTTTGTACCTGGCTGAGCACCAAGGAGTGCATTCTGGGCTGAAACCATCCTCTTCTGGGGCCTGTAGGAAAATGTTCACTTCTCACCTACAACATCACCAGAAGCAGCCCAGTGGAGAGAAACACCTCAGAAGCGAGGAATATGGAGCCTTGCTTATGACGACCTGCAAAGTCTTTTTACCCGACAATATGTTCACATGTGGAGAGGTTGAGAAAGCGTTCCTAAGCAGCTTGGGCTTTCCCTATCACCAGCCGTCCCACGATGGAGAGCACCCAGGTAGAAGCAGGCAGAGCAGGGAGGTCTCTCACCCTGGGCAAGGGCATTATGAGTGCAATGAATGTGGCAAAGCCTTCAGTAAGAAGTATAAATTCATGGAGCACCTGAGAGTTCACACTGGTGAAAAACCTTATGAGTGCAGTGACTGCGGGAAGTTCTTTAGACTCACCTCCAGTCTTACTTACCATAGGAAGGTTCACACAGGAAAAAGGCTTCATGAGTGCCCTAATTGTGGGAAAGTGTTTGCCCACAAACATAAACTTGTTGAGCACCAGAGAATCCACACTGGAGAAAGACCCTATGAGTGTAATCAATGTGGGAAAGATTTCCTTCAAAAGGATACACTTGTTAGGCACCAAAAAGTCCACACTGGAGAAAATCCTCATAAGAGCAGTGAATGTGGGAAGCCCTTCCTTTACAAAAAAAATCTTGTGCATCAGAGGATCCATATTGGAGAAAAGCCATATGGGTGTAGCAAATGTGGGAAGTCATTCGTCTTCAGAAAAAGGCTTCTTGATCACCAGCGAATCCACACCGGAGAAAAGCCTTATATGTGCAGTGAATGTGGAAAAGCCTATGTCTACAAAGGAAGTCTTGTTGTGCATAAGAGAAGTCATACTGGAGAAAAGGCTTATGGGTGTAAATGTGGGAAGTTCTTTACAAGCAGCTCTGCCCTCAGTAAACACCAAAATGTTCACACTGCAGAAAGGCCTTACGAGTGCAGTGAATGTGGGAAAGCTTTCAAGGTCAAAATTAAACTTGTTGAGCACCAGAGAATCCACACTGGAGAAAAACCCTATGAGTGTAATCAGTGTGGGAAAGCCTTCAAGCTCAAGTATTCACTTGTTCGGCACCAAACAGTCCACACTGGAGAAAAGCCTTTTAATTGCAATGAATGTGGCAAGCCTTTCAGTTACAAAACAAGTCTTCTTGAGCACCAGAGAATCCACACTGGAGAAAGGCCTCACACATGCAATAAATGTGGGGAAGGCTTTGTCTACAGAAGAAGTCTTGTTGTCCACCAGAGAATCCACACTGGAGAAAGGCCTTATATGTGCAGTGAATGTGGAGAAGCCTTTGTCTATAGAAGAGGTCTTATTGCCCACCAGGGAATCCATACTAGAGGAAAACCTTGAGTGTAGTTCTTTGCAGGCAGCTCCAGGCTCATAAAAAACAAGAAAGTTCACACTGGAGAAATGCCCTCCAGACTTAAGCTTTCCTTCACTTGAGTTAATATCTAGCAGCATATAGAGTAGGTGTCATAGAGTAAGTGAAAATTTAACTTACGTGGAGCCAAACTTTCGTAGACTGGTAGTATCCTGTTACAGTCTTACTAGAAGCACCAGAACGTGAGTTCCTGTTCTTTACATTCTTATCAACACTTGGTATGGTCAGGCTTTCTAACTTCAGTGATGTAAGAGGTGTATAGTGGTATCTAGTGATTTTAACTAGTATTTCCCTATTGACATGATGTTGAGTGGTTTTTCATGTGATAATTTCATTCATAGTTTTTTGAAATTTCTGTTTATATGATTTGTCATCTTAATTACTGAGTTTTGACATTTCTTCATGGATTATTGATTAAGGTTCTCTAATGGAAATATCTGACATTATTTTCATCCAGAATTGGTCTTCTCATTTCAGTAGCTTTTCCAGAGAAAAAGTTTTCAGCTTTAATGGAGTCTTACTTGTGCATTTATTCTTTTACTGCTTATGCTTTTGGTGTTCTTTCAATAAATGAAAAATGTTTCCCAAATTTAAAGACAGAAGTTTTTCTATGTTTCCTTCTGAAACTTTAAAGTTTAGTTTTTTTTAATTGATGTAAATGATTCATATTTAGTTGTTGTGGCCTCTCCCGTTGTGGAGCACAGGCTCTGGACGCGCAGGCTCAACGGCCATGGCTCACGGGCCCAGGCGCTCCACGGCATGTGGGATCTTCCCAGACTGGGGCACGAACCCGTGTCCCCTGCATCAGCAGGCAGACTCTCAACCACTGCGCCACCAGGGAAGCCCTAGAAGTTCTTTTTAAAATATGGATACCCAGTGGCTGCAGTGATACTGACTTCAATACCTTCTCCACTGAATTGCTTTTGTATCCTCATTGAAGGTCAATCATATGTATATGTTTATTCCTGAACTTTATCTTCTGTTGCATTTATCTACTTTATTTATGCCAATCCTTTCATGTGTTGAATAATTTGTTGTTATAATATGCCTTGAAATCAAGGTCATGTACACCTTGGACTTTCTTTTTCAAAGTTGTTATGGCCATTCTTAGTCCTTTGCCTTTCCATGTGAATTTTAGAATCCACTTGTGAATTTGAACATCCCAAAAACCAACTAGGATTTTGACTGGAATCGCATTTAATCTTTAATTTAGAAAGGCATACTGAATGTCCCAATTCATAAACATGATACATCTTCTTTTATTTAGATCTTAGATTAATTTTTGTTAGCAATGTTTTTTAGTTTTCTGTTTATAAGTCTTGTATAACTTAAACATCTGCAGGTATTTTCTACATAGAATGATATTGTGAATGGAAACTTTAAAAAATTTTTTTCAATTTCTGAATTTTTCATAGCTATTACAGTTAGAGAGATATTAAACTAAGGATAGAAGCAATCCTTCTTGATCTTATAAACATCTACAAAGAGTTATTAGAGGGACTTCCCTGGTGGTGCAGTGGTTTAGAATCCACCTGCCCTGGTCCGAGGAGATCCCATGTGCTGCGAAGCAACTAAACCCGTGTACTACAACTACTGAGCCTGCACTCTAGAGCCCATGAGCCACAACTACTGAGCCCATGTGCCACAACTACTGAATCCTGCATGCCTAGAGCCCGTGCTCTGCAACAAGAGAAGCCACCACGATGAGCAGGCCAAGTACCACAACGAAGAGTAACTTCCACTTGTGCAACTAGAGGAAGCCTGCATGCAGCAATGAAGACCCAACACAGCCAAAATTAAAAATAAATAAATTTATTTTAAAGAGCTATTAGAAATACTATACCTTTGGTTGATTATTAAAATATTCATATTAGAATAAAAGGAGGACAGCTGCTTATTGTTCTGGAGCAGGCCCAGACAAGGGGCACTCCCTGGTGAGTGCCTTGGAAGGGTGGCTGGGTTGGAGCAGCCCTGGCAGGGAACAGTTTATTGGGGTTTTCTTTTTTGTTTTTAATGTATTTGGCTACATTGGCTCTTAGTTGTGGCAAGCAGGATATTCACTGCAGCATGTGGGATCTTTTCATTGCAGTGCATGGGCTCTTAGTTGCACAGGCTTCTCTAGTTGTGGCCCATGGGCTCCAGAGTGTGTGGTCTCAGTAGTTGAGGTGCATGGGCTTAGTTGCCCTGCAGCATGTGGGATCTTAGTTCCCTGACTAGGAATTTGACCTGCGTCCTTTGCATTGGAAGGTGGCTTCTTAACCACCGGGCCACCAGGGCATTCCTTTTATTGACGATTTCTTTTCTCTTTCTTTTTAAAATTAATTTATTAAATTTATTTTTGGCTGCGCTGGGTCTTGTGGCTGTGCGTGGCCTTTTCTCTAGTTGCAGCGAGCAGGGGCTACTCTTCGTTGTGGTGGCTTTTCTTGTTGCAGAGCACACACAGGCTTTAGACATGAGGGCTTTGGTAGTTGCAGCACGTGGGCCCTAGAGCACATGGGTTTCAGTAGTTGCAGGGTGTGGGCTCAGTAGTTGTGGCACATGGGCTTAGTTGCTCCACCACATGTGGGATCTTCCCGGACCAGGGATCGAACCTGTGTCCCCTGCATTGGCAGGCAGATTCTTAACCACTGGACCACCAGGGAAGTTCTATTGGCGTTTTCTTAAGCAGTACTTTAGGGAAAATTTATCCCACATTTAACACTTACAGAAAAAAATGTGTCAAATCAAGGAACTCAGATTCCACCTTCAGAAACTAGGAAAAGAAAAGAGAAATCCAGAGAAAGCAGAAGAAATTAATATCAAATCAAATATGAATGCCCTACAACAACTGAGCCTGTGCTGTAGGGCCTGCATGTTGCAACTTCTGAAGCCCATGCACCTAGAGCCCATGCTCCAAAACAAAGAGAAGCCAGCGCAATGAGAAGCCTGCGCACCGCAATGAAGAGTAGCCTCTGCTCACCACAACTAGAGAAAGCCTGTGCTTAGCAACAAAGACCCAACACAGCCAAAAATAAAATAAAATTTATTAAAAAAAAACAAAAAACAAAAAAATAAAATTAACAAAACAACAACAACAAAAAACAACCCAATCGAGAAATGGACAAAATGGGAATTCCCTGGCAGTACATAGATGGCCAACAGGCACATGAAAAGATGCTCAACATCACTAATTATTAGAGAAATGCAGATGAAAACTACAATGAAGTACCACGTCACACTGGTCAGAATGGCCATCATCAAGAAGTCTACAAATAATACATGCTGGAGAGGGTGTGGAGAAAACGGAAGCCTTCTACACTGTTGGTGGGAATTAAATTGGTGCAGCCACTGTGGAGAACAGTATGGAGGTTCCTTAAAAAACTAAATATAAGAGCTGTCATATGATCCAACAATCCCACTCCTGGGCATACATCTGGAGAAAACTCTAATTGGAAAAGATAGTGCACCGCTATGTTCATAGCAGCACTATATACAATCACCAGGGCATGGAACCAACCCAAGTGTCCATCTATAGATGAATGGATAAAGATGTATATAAGTTAGGAGTATGGGATTAACAGATACACACCACTATATATAAATAGATAAACAATAGGATTTACTGTATAGCATAGTGAACCATATTCATTATCCTGTAATAACTTGCAATGGAAAAGAATCTGAAAGAGAATATGTTTTACATATATAATTTTGTAAAATATATGTATATATTTTACATATTTTGATAGATGTACTGCAAAGCAATTCAGTACACCAGAAACTAACACAACATTGTAAATCAACTATATGACCATAAAGACATTGTTTAAGAAAATACACATACCAAACAAAAGTATTAAAATAGATATGAAAATTTTTCTTTTTTACAAGATCCTCAGCAAGTGAAAGGAGAGCCCAGTCTACAAGCATGATAGGAACCTACTAAAGAATAAACTATTAGGCTATTTCTTGGGGTGGTACTATCAGAGTCTGACTTGGGATGGAAAGGGCTTTGAGCCAGGGTTGCCAGTTCAGGATGTGTAGTGAATTCCATCAGTGACCTCATTCTATCCACGTGCTCCCCATCTCCTCCAATACTGCCACCCCAGCCCTCCCTACAGAGAGAAGGTGCCCACCGACTCCTCACCTGTTCCACCTTGCCCTTCCTGCCAACGCCCTGAGTTCTGCCTCCTGCCATGGTCTTAACGGGATAACCCCCATCCCGGCCAGAAGAATTCCGTATGGGTGGGGGAATCTTGTGTGATGGGGCTGCCAAGAACACCTCAGTGGACCGTACCAGTCACTGCAGGTCTGGGCTGGTCCGGATGGCAGTCACCCTTGGGATGAGGTTGGCACTGGAGACGGCCAGGTCTGTGCACAAGTCCTAGAAGGAAACAGAAGGGGAAAGCTGAGGGGACCAAGCAGGTTCTGGATACAGGTGGAGTGAGAGGGAGGAGAAACTGTCCTGGACTGCTCATTTCTTTTTATATGCCCCTCATCCTGGCTGGAAGGTCTCCCCCTTTCCTCCCAAGAATTCTGTCCCTTCATCCTGGATGGAAGGTCTCCCATTTCCTCCCAAGAATTCTGCCGCGCACTGCCTTTCTCCTCCATCCTGCGACTGCTTTCCGATTATTCCCTCAGCATCACCGGCTCGAAAGGGGGTTCTTATAAATGTACCCGACTTCTGTACTGATGCAGGAGCCCTTCAAGAGTCTCCCGAGTGAACTCGCTTTTTATCGGTAAACCGCCTTACCACCCGCCCGCTTCCCCTCCTCTCCGCCCCTCCTGCCTGCTCCAGGCTGCCAGCGGAGGGAGGGCGCCCACTTTCTGCCGCCTCCCCGGGGAGCCGGGGTCCTGTTAGCAAGTCTCTGCTTGGCACGCGTTTGCGCGGCTCCCGCCGGACACAAGCCACAGCGGGCGGGCCGGAGCGCTCCGAAACAGCCGGCGCGGAAAAGGGACCATTCTTACCGGGACAAGCGTGCGTGCGCTTCCAGCAAGTCCAGGGCTCCCGCGACCGGGATGCTCCGGCCGGGACAGCCTCCCTCCCCGGCGAAGGAGGGACGCCGAACCGTGAGTCCCGCGAGCCCAGCCTTCCTGCGCATGGTCGGGAGAGCCAGTGCCGGAGGACTCGGCCAGGAAGTGACAGCAGGAGGAACCGTCCGCGGCCCGGAAAGCGATGCAGCAGCGGGAGGACACCACGTGGTAGCACGCCAGGCGGTAGCGGACGTTGAAGCGTGGCGTGCGTTGAAGCCGGAAGAATTCAGGGTGGTGGTAAGGTGCGGCTGGAGCGGGGCCGGGGCGGGGCGCGGTCCCTGCCCATCAGGCCGGCGGCTGGGTCCCCGCCTGAGGAGCTAGCAGCCCAGAGGCGGGGAGCAACCGGCACCGCCTCCACTCTTTATAACAGTGTTTATGAATGAGCCCTTACGTCACGGGGGTAAACCATCGCGGCGCCGGAGGGGTGGCGTGCGGGCCTGGACACATCTGCGCCCTCTTGGCCGCCCTCGCTTCTCTCGCAGCCCCTGCCGCCCGTCTGCCTGTGTTCCTCTATCATAGGAGCGTTTAAGTAATGGGGTGTTAGGGTCCCGTGAAGCCCCCAAATTGAGCGAATTCGGGGATGACCTCCCCCAAGAAGGCAAGGAACGTCCGTGAAGCCTGCTGACATAGACCTCCTTTGGGCATTACCTAATTTGGGGGAGGAGAAGGCGGGAGCCGCTCCCGGGTACAGCCCGCCAGAAGATGCAGGCCGGGGCAGACAGGGCCGCGCAGAGCTCCCCGGACACTCTCACGTGTTCAAGGCGGACCCTTGTGCCCCGGGTCTGGTGGGGGCGCCTTTTTGCCAGTGTAGGGAGAGAGCCGGAACAATTCTGGGTCTCATATATAGAAGAAACAGGTCCATGACTGCAAGGGGGTAAGCCGCGGTCCTGGAAGGAATGCGCCCCGACCCCCATTTCCGATGTTAGTCCTAATTCAGTGCGAACGGTGGAAGCAGACCCTCACCCTCTCGCCCCAAGCCCCCGGGCCCGAGCAGTACTAGGATTGTCACTGCGTATGGAAGCAGAAATTCGGGGGGTGTCCAAAATAAGAGACTAGGATAAACGACTCCCATGCTGGGTTTTGTTTTGTTAAACTTTTTAAATGGAAACGTTGCATTTATTATTATTTTTCTCGGCCTATGTGAGGATATTAGTGTTACTGTCAAATTCCGGCAGAATTTTTGGAAGCTGCATGCAAGGATGTCTGACCAGATCGTTAGCCTCGTTCTGAGGTGGGGCTCCGGAGACGCGTGGAGGGGGCACGTTTTGTGGACAAGATCGTCAGTTCCGGGGAACCTGGTGGGGTGAGCTTCTTGGGGGAGCGCAAGTCCGAGCTGGGGAGGTGAGAGAGGTTCGTTCTTCCAGGGCACTAGGCTGACTGACTGGGAGCCCCCAGCTGGTGATTTTCCAGCGCGGACTTGGGGCGCTGGAAGGACCGTGCACAGCACAGCCCAGGGCAGCGAACACTTATACACACACACACACACACACACACGCACACCCCAAATCCAGAACATGGCAAATTCTGATGGGCAAACGACAGAGCAACTTCAACAAATGAATGGCCCAAGAATTTTTAAAAATGAAGTGATATCTATAAGTGAATTGAGACTTCCCAGATACATCTACTAAAAGTCATATAGATCCGTTTTGGATCTGACTGCCTTAAAGAACAAACATATTTTTGGGAAAATTGAAAAAGAAACTGAACACTGAAAAAATATATATATTTTAAAATGTATTTATTTATTTTTGGCTGCACTGGGGCTTCGTTGCTGTGCGCTGGCTTTCTCTAGTTGCAGAGAGCATGGGCTTCTCATTACAGTGGCATCTCTTGTTGCTGAGCATGGACTCTAGGCACGTGGGCTTCAGTAGTTGTGGCACACGGGCTCAGTAGTTGTGGCTCATGGGATCTAGAGCACAGGCTCAGTAGTTGTGGTGCATGGGCTTAGTTGCTCTGCCACATGTGGGATCTTCCCAGACCAGGGAGAGAACCCGTGTCCCCTGCATTAGCAGGTGAATTCTTAACCACTGCGCCACCAGGAAAGTCCTGAAAATATATTTTTAACAACTCAAAATTTTGTCTGAAAGTTATTAGGATTATGAAAGAGTCCTTACGTTTTGGAAGTACATTCTGAGGAGATTAGGCATTGAATGACAAGATGTTGGGATTATAAGTAACACAACCCAGTTATATGCGTGAGGACAGGTGAAACAAGAATGGCCATGAGTTGCTCAATAATGATGGGGTTGAGACTTCCCTGGTGGTGAAGTGGTTAAGAATCCGCCTGATAATTCAGGGGACATGGGTTTGAGCCCCTGTCTGGGAAGATCCCACATGCCACGGAGCAACTAAGTCCATGCGTCACAACTACTGTGCCTGCGCTCTAGAGCCTGTGAGCCACAACTACTGAAGTCCACGTGCCACAACTACTGAAGCCCAAGCACTTAGAGTCTGTGCTCCGCAATAAGAGAAGCCACTGCAATGAGAAGCCTGCACACTGCAACAAAGAGTAGCCCCCACTCACCACAACTAGAGAAAGCCTGTGTGCAGCAACAAAGACCCAATGCAGCCAAAAATAAATAAATAAAACCAATTACTTAATTAATTAATTAAAAAAAAAAAAGAGTTGTCATTTCCAAATTATTTTACTATGTTTTACTCATATATATTCCTGAGGTTATTTGTGTCCACTCCATCAGCATGGTGGAAATACATTATAATATTGTGCTACTGCACACTCTTCCCAAATCCATGTTTAGTGCCATCCTTTTGGCAACTTGAAATTGGCCAGGATGGGCATAGATACACCAGAAAAACGGACAAAAACTCTACAAAATGGGCCTTGTTTATTTGAATGGCTAGACTTACGAAAGTGGTGGAGAATATGTTAGGAAGGTAGACAACGCTTGAAAGTATATAGCCTCTGGGAGTGTTACACTCCCAGAATAGCAACAAACAATTGAGAAAATATTCTGATAGTAATAATACTTCCTTTTAGTAAAGATGACACATCACTGCTGAGGAATGAGTGAAGTTCCAAACCTGTCTTTGTTAGACATATGTCTTTTATTTATTAATGGAAAAGGAAACATCAGCCAACATCCATTTCAAAATAAGCAACTGGTAGTAACAGTCATTAAAGAAGATATACAAGTGGCAAATAATCAGGAAAAAAATGCTGGACATCATGAACATCAGAGAACTGCAATTAAAATCACAGTGAGATGCTATTACACCCCTGTTAAAACAGCTAAAATTAAACAGACTGACAATACCGAGTATTGGCAGGATGTGGAGGAATAGGAGCTCTCATATACTGTTGGTGGGAACACAGACGGGTCCAACCAGTTTAGATCACAATTTGGCCGTTTGTTAAATATTGAAACATTCACATACTCTGAAGTAGTGGCACAAGAGAATTAAAACACATATTCATATAAAGAACTGTATGCCTATGTTCATTGCAGCTTTATTTCTAACAACATCAAACTGGAAACAACCCAACTGCCCATTAGCAGATGGATGGATAAACACATAGTATCATATCCATAGACAAGAATACTACTCAACAGTAAAAAAATGAACTATTCATACAAGCAACATTGATGAATTTCAAAATAATTAGGCAGTACGAAAAATATCAAAAAAAAAAAAGAGCAAACACTTTTATACTTCAATTCAACTAAAATTCTAGACAATGCAAACTAATTTATTGTTGAAGGCAGTAAATCACTGGACTCCTGTAGGCTTGGGAAGGGCAACGAGAGATTGTAAAGGGGCATGAGGTAAATCATGGTTATGTTCATTATCGTGATTCTGTTGGTTTTATGGGTTTATACATATGGCAAAAATTTTCAAACTATACACCTTAAATATGTATAGGTTACTGCATGTCAATTATGCCTCAATAAAGTTTCTAAAATAAATGGTTCAAAATAAAAAAAATCTGGACCTCCCCCTCTTTCTGGAAACCAGAAAGTTTAACAACTCAATATTGACTCCACTCTGTTTTTTCCCTTTCCGTGGGAAGGGCAGCCCTGAATCAGTGCTGGAAATATGGGCAAGCAATGGAGGCCCCTGCAGTCTGGGACAACAGGACCACTGGCTGGACCACAAAAGACACATCCCTGGACAACAGGATCTCCATTCTCTGTTCTCATTTCCCTGCCTTTACAGTAACGGACTTGAGTTGACCAGCCCAGAAAGACAATGAGAATTCACAAAACCTTTAGATTGTTTGCTGACAATGAATTCAGCTATAGGAGGTACACAGCCTTTGGAGGGTCTGTGATTCCTCACAGCCATAGTCACTGGAAGATTTATGGACACACATTAGAAGAGGCACACTCCATTTAATTTGCTGCATGCTCTTCCACTGACTATTAATCCCACCCAGGATTTCACTACCAAGTATGGTTGAAACGCGGCTCCTGTAGTGTGAGGAGGGATACCAGTCCACAGAATTATGAACATCAGGACACTTGGTTCCTTTGGAGAACCCAGTGAAAAGCTTCCCCTCAACAGTGCTGGGCATTATAGGACACCCTCTGGGAATATGAGACAAAGTCATGGCAGTCCCAAAGGCCCTGGAGCTTGCCAAAATAAGTGACCCCTCCTCAGGGTAACCTGTGGTCATACAATATGTAGACTGCCAGGTCCCAAATTAGGACCACAAAGCATTATTTTAGTTCCTAGGAGGTCTTGGGGAGCAATGCAAATTAGGCTAAAACTAGAATGAAAACTATTCTCCTGTCATTATACTGTCCCTGCTGAGGCACAAGAGGCTGAGGACCCATCCCTTCATACAAACAGGCCAATTCTGTTTTCCACCCACCCCCCGCAGTGAATACAACCCCTGAGATTAAAGGTAGATTAAACAATAAGACCTTTATTGCTACACAAACCAGAGCAATGGTGGGGGGAGGGGGCAAGGCAATTACCAGTTGGTGACTTTGAGGCAGGAATATCAACCACAAATGTCATGTGAAACCAACAATTTTGATGAAGGGTCAGACTCATACTTAGTCAACTGGAAATAGGAAAATGTAAGGGCACAGACTACTCAAGATTTCCTCCAGGGAATAGGAGAGAGCACAGACATCTGCCTTGTGTTAGCACATCAGGGTGACCAATGAAATACTGTGCAAGGCAGGAGGGGTGAGGTGGGTTCTACCAGAGAAAATATCAGAGATGTAACTCTGACAAGGGCCCTGGGGAGTTTAGAACATGGAATGTAGCTCCTGTAAGCTTCACAGGTCCCTGGAACTCATTGGGAATTTCACCCCTCTGGAAAGTGGGAGGTATGAGGTTCAATTTCAAGGCAGACGGCTCCCTCACAGAAGCTGTCTAGTGCTATTATAATGATTGAGGAGATAGCAATTCCTTGAGGTCTAAGGCCTTTCTCAGAGTGTGGACTTCCTGGTACTAAACAATGTTAGCTGTTTGGAGTAAAGGATTTCCCATACTTCCTGTGTTCATGGGGCCTCTCCCTGGTGTGAAATTTTCGGTGGAGATTGAGGCTGGAGCGCTGGCTAAAGGATTTCCCACATTCGCCACATTCATAAGGCCTTTCTCCAGTGTGAACTACCTGGTGTTGAATAAGGACAGACTTTTGCCTGAAGGATTTTCCACACTGCCCACACTCATAAGGCCTTGCCCCAGTGTGAATACTGCAGTGCTGAATAAGGCTGGTGCTTCTACTAAAGGATTTCCCACACTCGCCACATTTATAAGGCCTTTCTCCAGTGTGAATTCTCTGGTGTTTAGTGAAGATGGCTCTTCTGCTAAAGGACTTCCCACACTGGCCACACTCAAAGGGCCTTGTTCTACTATGAATTCGCTGGTGTTCAACGAGGCTGTAGCTTTGTCTGAAAGACTGCCCACATTCAGCACACTCATAAGGCCTTTCTCCAGTGTGACTTCTGTTGTGCCGATTGAGTTTGGATTTGGATCCAAAGGCTTTCCCACATGCCCCACACTCATAAGGCCTTTCACTAGTGTGAACTCTCTGGTGTCTAATGAGAGTGGCTCTTTGGCTAAAGGATTTCCCACACTAGACACACACAAAAGGCCTTGCTGTGGTGTGAATTCTCCGGTGTTGAACAAGCGTGAAACATTGTCTAAAGAATTTGCCACATTCACTGCACTCATAAGGCTTTTCTCCAGTGTGGGTTCTCTGGTGCCGAACAAGATTGGATTTGCACCCAAAGGCTTTTCCACATTCCTCACACCCATAAGGCCTTTCTCCACTGTGAATTCTGCAGTGTTCAATAAGATTGGAGCACTGACTAAAGGATTTTCCACACTCGCCACATTTATAAGGCCTTTCTCCAGTGTGAACTCTCTGGTGTATAATGAGGGTGGCTCTTTGCCTAAAAGATTTTCCACATTCACTGCACTCATAAGGCCTTTCTCCAGTGTGGACTCTCTGGAGCTGAACAAGTGAGTACTTACAGTGCAAGGCTTTCCCATATTTGCTAGACTCATAAACCCTTTTCCTAGTAGAGACACTTGGGTGGTAAACAAGACTCTGTAGCTGGAAGCTTTCCCACATTCACACAACTTGTAATGACTTTTCCTACCATGAAAGGCCTCCCCACACTTGGTGATTTTGTTGAGTTTCTCACAAGTGGGAGTGATCTGGTGCTGGAGAAGACCCAAAGTAGCTGGGAAGTCCTTTCCAACCTTCCTACAGGTGAAGGGATGCCCTGACACATGGAATATGCAACTCTTTACAAATGATGCCCTATCCATGTCACTTTTCTTTGCACTGAAATGCTTCTGAAGCTGTCGTAGGTTTGCACATGCCCCAGTCAAGTATGGTTTCTGCCCAGGTAGGTAAGCCAAGTGCAAAATGTCTTTCAGGATTGGGACATATTTCTCACAAGGGTGAGCCTTCTGGCTGATTGGACCTACCTTTGGAGTCCTGACCTGTGACAAAACTTCTAGGGAAACATTTTGCTCAGAAGGTGTCTCTTTCTTCTCTGTTCCATGCAAACAAACTGAAAGAAGAGAAATATTTGTGAATCATGCTGATTATGGTGGGAGAGTATTAATCATGTTCTTTTTTAAGCTTTCTGTATAATATGATGTTTTGACATCTTAAAAAACCTTCACGGGCTTCCCTGGTGGCGCAGTGGTTGAGAGTCTGCCTGCCGATGCAGGGGATACAGGTTCGTGCCCCAGTCTGGGAAGATCCCCCATGCCGCGGGGCAGCTGGGCCCGTGAGCCATGGCGGCTGAGCCTGCGAGTCTAGAGCCTGTGCTCCGCAATGGGAGAGGCCACAACAGTGAGAGACCCGCGTACCGCCAAAAAAAAAACCCCCAAAAAACAAAAAACCTTCATGGCCAGGGAAACAGTGGACTTGAACACTATAAACCAAATGTATCTAACAGACATATATAGAACATTTCATCGAATACAGAACATACTCTACTCAAGAGTGCAGGGAAAATTCTCCAGGATAGATCATATGGTAGCCTACAAAACAAGTCTTAACCAATTTAAGAAAACTGAAATCATATCAAATATCTTTTCTGACCAAAATAAGATAAACATAGAAAATAATGACAGGAGGAGAATGGGAAGATTCACAAATATGTGGAAATTAAATAACACACTCTTGAACAACCAATGAGTTAAAGATGAAATCAAAAGGGAAATCAAAAAATATATTGAGACAAATGAAAATGGAAACACAAAATACCAAAACTTACGGGACCCAGCAAAAGCAGTTCTAAAAGGGGAAGGTTTTATAGCAGATACATATCTACACTAAGAAAAAAAGAAAGATTGTAAACACACTATCTTCACACTTCAAAGACTAGAAAAAGAACAAACTAAGCACAATGTTATCAGAAGGAGGGAAACAGTAAAGATAAAAGTGGAAATAAACAAAAAAGAGACTAGAAAAACAATAGAAAAGATCAAAACTAAGATTTTTTTGAAAAAGATAAAATTGACAAACCTCTTAGACTAAGAAAAAAAAGAGAGGACTCAAATAAATAAAATTATAAATGAAAGAGGAAACATTACCATTGATCCCACAGAAATACGAGGATCATAAGACACTACTATGAATAATTATACACCAACAAATTGGATAACCTAGAAGAAATGGATACGTTCCTAGAAATATACAACCTACCAAGATTTAATTTTGAAGAAATAGAAAATCAAAGACCAATAATGAGTAAGGATATTGGATCAGTAATAATAAACCTCCCCCAAAAGAAAATCCCAGTGTTTGCTGGTTTCACTGGTAAATTCTATGAAACATTTAATACCAATCGTCAAAAAAACTGAAGAGGAGGGAACACATCAAAACTCATTTTACAAAGCCAGTATCACCCTTACACCAAAGTCAGATAAGAACACTACAAACAAGAAAATCAAAGGCCAATATCCCTGATGAACATAGATGCAAAAATCCTCAACAAAATACAGTAAACCAAATTCAACAGCACATTAAAAGTTTCATACAGGGCTTTTCTGGTGGTGCAGTGGTTAAGAATCTGCCTGCCAATGCAAGGGACACGGGTTCGAGCCCTGGCCTGGGAAGATCCCACATGCCACAAAGCAACTAAGCACGTGTGCCACAACTACTGAGCCTGAGCTCTAGAGACCAAAAGCCACAACTACTGAGCCCATGTGCCACAACTACTGAAGCCTGCGCGCCTAGAGCCCGTGCTCCACAACAAGAGAAGCCACAACAATGAGAAGTCCGTGCACCACAACGAAGAGTAGCCCCTGCTCACCGCAACTAGAGAAAGCCCACACACAGCAACAAACACCCTACACAGCCAAAAATAAATAAATAAATAAATTTATTTTTTAAAAAAGTATCATACAGCATGTTCAACTGGGATTTACCTTTGGGATGCAAAGACATTTCAGCAAATACAATAAACGTGATATACCACATTAATAGAAAGAAGAATAAAAATCAGATAGCTGCTGAGCTTGCACGTCCAGAGCCTGTGCTCCACAATGGGAGAGGCCACAACAGTGAGAGGCCCGTGTACCGCAAAAAAAAAAA
>NW_020172996.1:523716-649922 GCF_003031525.2 Neophocaena asiaeorientalis asiaeorientalis | reverse complement strand
GGCCGCTGAGCCTGCGCGTCCGGAGCCTGGGCCCCACAAGGGGAGAGGCCACAACAGTGAGAGGCCCGTGTACCGCAAAAAAAAAAAGAAAAAAAAAAAAAGAAACTAAGAACCAATTCCTTTTACGATGATAAAAAGACAAACAAAAAACACCCTTAGGAAGAGATTTAAACATGGAGGTGAAAGGATCTTTACACTGAAAACTATAAAACATTGATGAAAAATATTAAAGACAGAACTAAATGGCAAGAGGTCTTCTGTTCATGGATTGGAAAAATTAATATTCTTAAATATACTACCCAAAGCTATCTACAGACTCAATGCAACCCTTTTCAAAATGTCAATGGCATTTTTCACTGAAGTAGAAAAAAAATCCTAAAATTCATATGGAACCACAAAAGACCCTGAATAGCCAAGGCATTCTTAAGCAAGAAGAACAAACCTAGAGGCATCACACTTCTTTTTTTTTTTTTTTGCTGTACACCGGTCTCTCACTGTTGTGGCGTACAGGCTCCGGACGCACAGGCTCAGCAGCCATGGCTCACGGGCCCAGCCGCTCCGTGGCATGTGGGATCTTCCCGGACCGGGGCATGAACCCATGTCCCCTGCATCGGCAGGCGGACTCTCAACAACTGCGCCACAAGGGAAGCCCCACCACACTTCTTGATTTCAAATTATATATATTACAAAGCTACAGTAATCAAAATAGTATAGTACTGGCATAAAAACAGACACATAGACCAATGGAACAGAATAGAGAGCACAGAAATAACCCTCTGCATATATGGTCAACTAATGTTTGCGAAGGGGGCCAAGAATACAAACTAGAAAAGGGTAGCCTGTTCAATAAGTGGTGCTGGGAAAACTGGATATCTACATGCAAAAGAATGAAATTGGACCCTTACCTTACACCATACACAAAAACAACTCAAAATGGATTAAAAACTTACATGTAAAAAAAACCCAAAAAACTTACATGTAAACTCAATATCAAAGAAAACAAACAAACAGCCCAATTAAAAAATGAGCAGAGGATGTAAATGGACTTTTTTCCAAAGAAGACATACAGATGGCCAACAGACACATGAAACAATGTTCAACATCACTAACCATCAAGGAAATGCAAATCAAACCACATGAGGTATCACCTCACACCTCTCAGAATGGCTGTTACCAAGACAACAAATAACAAGTGCTGGTGAGGCTGTGGAGAAAAGGGAACCCTTATGCACTATTGGTGGGAATGTAAATTGTTGCAGCCACTATGGAAAACAATATGGGGACTCCTCAAAAAATTAAAAATAGAACTACCATACAATCCAGCAATTCCACCTCTGGGTACTTCTCTGAACAAAACAAAAACACTAATTTGAAAAGATATATGCACCCCTCTGTTCATTGCAGCATTATTTACAATAGTTAAGATATGGAAGCAACCTAAGTGTTCTTACCACACACACACACACACACCAATTAATAATGATGATAATAATAATAAAGGGGTGGGAGGCGGTGGATATGTTTATGGTCTTGATGTTGGTGATGGTTTCAAGGATGTATACTTATTCCCAAACTTATTGAGTTGTATCCAGGAAACGTGTACACTTTTTAAAATGTCAGTCATTCCTTAGTACAATGGTTTAAGTATAATGGTTTAAATATAAATAAATAAATAACTTTTAACATTTACTAAAAGGGACCAATGGTCAAACTTCGTAAACGTAATTATTAGTGGGGCTCAAATTATATGTGAGGATTCCACTACTTTTTTGGCCACACAGCATGCAGGATCTTAATTCCCCGACCAGGGATCAAACCCACACCCCCTGCAGTGGAAGGACAGAGTCTTAACCACAGGACAGTCAGGGAAGTCCCAGGATTACACTATTTTTACACACCATAACTGTATACTCTTAGGAATGTATCTAAATACAAAACAGAGAAAAATAGGTATGTCTCACTTGAACTGTAGCCTTTCTTAAATTTTCCAATGTCATAGCACCCAAAACTATCCCATATTGGGCACAGCTGCTCTAACATGCTGAATAATAATTTTAAATTAACATAAGTCTTTGACACAAATTGGCTTAATAAAATGGTACCTCACAGGCCACCCAGTTAAAATAGGTAATATAGCCCAATGTATGTTAAAACAGGGCCTTCAAGGATGAAAACTTACTATAGAAAATCTAATAAATGAAGGGGTGATTATCCTCACTGCTTTTCCATTCTAAAGCCCAATTATGTCTGTCCTTAAATCTGGAAAAATTAAAGGTGCCTCATGGTGGATTACTATAATATTGTGGTCCCATCCATCAGGACCCCATATCTAACATCAGTAAAAATTATATATCATATATACATATTGTTAAATACTAATTATAAATATTATTAAAATTACTGACTCAATCAGAACTCGGGACACCAGGTGTCATGGATCTGGACACATTCATTCTGCCAGGATGAGGGCAAACAAGGTGAGATGCTTTGTTTTAGGCTGGCTGCAAGACTCCTAAATCCGAGATCCTTCCCTGCAAGCTTGGTGCAACAGGATTTAGAACTACTTGGGGCGGGCAGTGCACACAGCTCACCACTGGTACCCACAACACATATGCCAAGAAAGTGGGGAAGTTAGCAGAGCCCATCGTCTGTCTGTGGAAAGGGCAGGGCTGCCTCTGGGGGACAGAAGGTAAGATAGAGACCAGGACCCTTGGGTGAGGGCCTTACCCATTGAGGCTGTAAGTAAAAAGTTCTCCAGCATCACCTTGTGGTACAGGCATCTCTGAGCCTCAACAAGGAGCCCCCACTCCTCCTGCGAGAAGTAAATGGCCACGTCCTCAAAGGTCACACAGCCCTGCCAGGATGAGGACAGATCATTCCATGATCAACTTCTCTTCTAGGACCCAAGTTGCTTCACCCAGACATCCGTCCCCTGCTCATCCTCCTTCCAGTGTTCCTACCTTAGAGGAAATATCAGGGCCTGAGGCCTCAGATACCTGCTCTCTTCTCATGGTATCAAGATCACTGTGTCTGCCCACACCAACAACAAGCACGTGGGCAGGGAGACGCCATCTAAACTCTGAGCCTGGCATTAGGACATATGTCCTCTTGTCAGGTAATTCCCCTGGAGTCCCAAATTGTGCCTCCCAGAGACAACCAAATGTGGGCTTGGGGTTTCTTCAGGGTCTCCAGGTCCATGGACTGGAAAAATCCCAGGACACAATCCCAGAGACAAAGGGTTGGTCAGGACCATTGAAGGCCTGGAATATCCTCCACTCACCTTTGTACAGTCCATAAGCACTTCTGTAGTCATGGGAGTCTGTAGGAAGAGGGAGGTCATTAGAGGGATGTAATCATGGCAGGCTCAGTAGGCTCAGGTCTCCCTGTACCCCTGTCCAGCCCTGGAGCAAGGTGACCTGGGATGACTGCATTATCTCTGAGTCTCTGTTCCTCGTGGTCTTACAACTGTATGATCTTGGATAAAAACTCAACCGCCCTGTGGCTCAGTGTTTTCATCCCCTTTCCAGTCTGTTCTTACTCTGAGCAACTTCTGGAAAATTTGAAAAGCCTAAGTCACACCATGTGCCTCTTCTATTCACAACCCTCCATACCATCCTGAGATTAAAACTCCTCAACTTGCCATTCCAAGTGGGAATGATTCTGGCTCAATCACCCCTCCACAACTTTACATAAACCGGTCCCTCTGCCTGTAACACTCTCCCAACATCTCATCACACTGTTTTTTAGATATGGGGACTCCACCCATGAGATCCTCACTCTTCTGGACACAGGGATCTATACTGCATAGACATGAGCAGGCGCCCCGCACTTGGGTCTATAGTGTCTGGTGGGGTGAGGGCGGTCAAGGCCCGTAGGACGAGCGTTTACCTGAGGCGGGTCCCTCGGCGCGGCCGCCGCCATCGGAGTCTGGGAGGAGCGGGGTCTTAGGTGGTGGGCGACAGAGACGGAACTCGTGTACAATCGTCATCTACCGCCGCGGCTCTGCAGACTCGCCGCTGTGCAGTGGGGACAACCTCTCCTCTAAAGCCTCCTCGCTCTGGTCACCCCGATCCTGACTCCGCTCTCCTAAAGTACTCGTATCGCTGTTGGACACTGGAGCAGCCATAGTGACTGCCACAACAGCGGCGCCGGAAGTCCCACCCACATTCTCTGGTCCGAACGAGAAAACGTCCTGCTTTCGGGCGTTCATTGGCTGCTAGTCTTGGCCCTCGACCTCCGGCATTGTGGGTAGCGTAGTTCCCATGGCCCCACCAGCCACAGAGGAGGGCGCCCACACCGAGATCACGGAGTCCCGGAGGCCGTGTTAGGGCTCTATGGCCCGGGCGGCGGTCTACCCTGTGGGCCTGTACGGAGGTTGCCCGGAAAGTGTCCGGATGAGGGGTCGGCGACGCTTCGACCCCATATGGGAACCCCTACGCTGACCCGGGTGGTCGCGGGCTACATGGGAGGTCTTCCCCGGCGCGGGGGTTGGGGGAAGACACAGTCAGAACCCTTTGCGAAAAGTCCTGAGTTCCCTCCCTGGTGTGAGAGCCGCTCCCACCCCTCTCCGACGCCTGACCGCAAAACGGGCTCGTGATCTGACCAGATCAGGGTTGGCAGGTTTGGCTGCGCCTCCTGGGGTGTCGCCTGGAAAGGTCGGGAGTTGACTTTGTAGGCGAAAAGTTGAGACTCTGCCTCAAGGGCGTCAGGCGGGGACTCGGCTTTCGGAGAGCAGCGCGGACTTGTCGCTGGCGACCGGGGTGTGCGCTTGACCTCTGAAAGGGGAGGGGTGAGGACCTTCGTCCTGGGACCAGCAGTAGAGACCTCGCGCCTGAAGCCCAGAGGGGCCGGGGGAGACCGTCAGGGGGCTCCAGGTTGACCCTTCCCAGGAGGACTCTGGTGAACCCGGGAACCTCCACGGGGTCTGGAGGCCCTTTGAGCGTCCCTGCAGCTCCCTGCTCTCCCCCGGGGAAAGGCCCCAGGGCAACTCGTAGCCCGCATCTCTCCTGGACCGGCCGGCGCCCCCTGGCGGCTGCGTGTGAAAGTTGGGATTCGGCCCTTAGGTGAAAAGGGGGGACTGCGGCCAGGAATGGAGACTCAACCCCAAGGGGAGTGCCATTAAAGACACAAAGGAAAAAAAAAAAAAAAAAAAAATCCCCAAAAAAAAAAAAAAATAAAAACCTCAAAAAAAAAAAAAAAAAAAATACAGACTCCAAGGGGAGTGCCATTAAAGACGTCCATGGAGGTGCCCCCTCTCCCTGGATGTCTCCTCCGGCTCCCGCGCCCCCCTCCTCTCTGCCTGAGTCACTGTGAGCCCGCAGCCAGCGGGCACTGTAGGGTCCGGAGTTGCAGCCTGTCCCTCCTGCCACACCCACTGTGCCTAGGCCTCATTGTCCTCTCCAAGATGCGACCTCAGATCACACATGGCTTCGCTGCCTTGAAGTGCATGTGTTCCTGGAGGAAAAGAACTAACGGCGTTCCCTTGGAACACGGGAGAAGGGAGAGATTGTCACAGAACCACCCCCCCAGCGTGGAGCACAGGGAGGACCCTAGACCAGCCTGCGCTTGGGCCAGGGTCCTTCTGAGGGAGGCCCTGCTGTGGATGGGGTAGGCTGGCAGTGGTTCCCCCACCGCCCCCACCTGCACGTCTTCCCAGAGTCGGGGTGTCTGGAAAAGCGACACAATTCAATGCGCGATTCTGCTGAAGCATAATTCATCCCGTTATTAAAAGAGAGGGTTGTAAAGTGCTTGAAGAGAATTCCTAGACTAGGAAACCCCTATGGGGAGCTAGGACACCGTCAAAGCCTAAATGCAGGCAGCTAGGGGATCGTTGCTTCTCTCATTCCCTCCTTGCCCCTCCACCAGCTGCTGCAGTGCTGCCTGGCCAGGGTAGGAGCATATATATTAGGGCACCCTGTTACTCCTAGGTGAAGCCTTTCTGGGGTCTCCACTGACCACCTACGGTGTTCAGGGAGGTATCCCCACTCTGGTCGGTCAGGATTCTAATATCACCGGCGCTGTGCAGCCTGTGCAATCTCTGGCCGGTTCTCAGCACTAGCCGCAGTTCTCTGTGCATCCCTGTGAAGTCTCACGCTGAACAGGCACAGTTTAGCTTTCTTCCAGACACCTTGGTGACCCATGCAGATTTCTGAGGCATCTTTATTGCTCACATACCATTTTCGGTCAGGTCCACACAGGAATTCAATCCTCCTCCTCTGCCCTGAGCTTTGACTGCATGGAAATCCACATAGTACAGCATGAAACTTCCAAATAATTTAAAGGCTGGAAGAAATATGATTTGAGTAGGAGCCCCTTCTAGAAAGAGACTTACTGGAGTTAGGGAAATTATTTTTTGAGCTGAATAAGAGGGGAGGAAAATCCCAAAGTGACAGGCTCAAGTCATATTATATACTACCTCTCTTCCTAATAGGATATGTCTACATCCTGTTGGAATCAGTTTTGCTATGCGCAGTTTACTCACAGAAAGAAAGATGGCTTTCCCTGACTTATTTGGGGAATAGAAGAGACACTATGAGGAAAGGAATTTAACATGTGGGCTGCAAGCGCGACTGGGATGGGCACGGGTGAAGAGGAGCCAGGGAGCCTCAGAAAATGGAACAGATAAAGCGTTAAGTAGGTGGTGGGCGAAAGGGAGTTTTCCCGTTAAGAAAGTAGGTATCAGTCCATGTTTGTTCACTGATGGGAGGCCAGAAGAGAGGGGAAAATGGAGGAAAAGGATCATGAAAAACAGGAGTAAATTACTGTAAAATAAAGGATCAATAAAAACAGGAGTAAAATACTCCTGTTTTTCAGTAAAATGTCAACATCATTATACACCTGGGAAATTCTAATCAAAACCGTGAGATACCAGTCTACATCTACCAGGATGACTATGGGGGGAAAAGGGGAAATAGCAAGTATGGATGAGGCTGTGGAGAAATTGGAACACTCGCACATTGCTGATGGGAATGTAAAATGCTGCAATGTGAAAAACAGTTTAATAATATGAAAACCGGTTTAGCAGCTCCTCAAAAACTTAATACAGAAATGCCACTGGACTCAGCAATTCCAATCCTTGGGAAACCTGAAAGAATTGAAAGCAGAGACTCAAACACATTCGTGTGCAACAATTTTCATAGCAACATTATTCACGATGGCCAAAAGGTGGTTACAACTGAAGTGTCCATTAACACATGAATAGATTTTAAAATGTACATTCATACATTGGAATATTATTCAGTCATGAAAAGGAATAAAGTTCTGATACATGCCACAATATGATGAACCTTCAAAACATGCCAAACAATTAAAGCCAGACATGAAAGGAAAAATATTGTATGATTCCACTTGTAAGCAATATCTAGAATAGACAAGCTTGTACAGACTGAAAGTAGATTAGAGGTTTCCAGGGGCTGGATGGAGAGGGGAATGGGGGATTATTTCTCAATGGATACACATTTTCCATTTGGTTTGATTTTTTTTTTTTAAGCTAGGGGTGGTAGAAGCAAAATATTGAAAATAATGGGTGGGCTAAAAATTTCGTTTGTTTTTTTCTGTAAGATGGCTATAGTAGCACTTAGTTGTCTTTAACTTCATTCGAAACAATGTTGTTAGATTTTATGTGACAGCTGTCGTATCAGTATGCATTTTAAGAAAGACTTACCGAAATTGGTGAATTTTTGTGTAGCCATTTGAATATTGAACCTGGAAGAAAAAAGGCAACCTTTTGGTATATTATACTTTATTATTTCAAGAAAGGTAAAAACACAACTGAAATGCAGAAAAAGATTTGTGCAGTGTATGGAGAAGGTGCTGTGACTAATTGAACATGTCAAAAGTGGTTTGCAGGGGCTTCCCTGGTGGTGCAGTAGTTGAGAGTCTGCCTGCTAGTGCGGGGGACACGGGTTCGAGCCCTGGTCTGGGAGGATCCCACATGCCGCGGAGCAACTGGGCCTTCCGCTTGCCACAACTAGAGAAAGCTCTCTCACAGAAACGAAGACCCAACACAGCAAAAATTAATTAATTAATTAATAAACTCCTACCCCCAACATCCTCTTTAAAAAAAAAAAAAAGTGGTTTGCAAAATTTCATGCTGGAGATTTCTTGCTGGACAATGCTCCACGGTCAGGTAGACCAGTTGAAGTTGATAGCGATCAATTAAGACATTAACTGAGAACAATCAACGTTATACCACACAGCAGATAGCCAACATACTCAAAATATCCAAATCAAGCGTTGAAAATCATTTGCACCGGCTTGGTTATGTTCATTGCTTTGATGTTTGGGTTCCACATAAGTTAAGCAAAAAAACCTTCTTGACCATATTTCCACATGTGATTCTCTACTGAAGCATAATGAAAATGTTCCATTTTTAAAACAAATTGTGACGGGCGATGAAAAGTGATACTGTACAATAATGTGGAATGGAGGAGATCATGGGGCAAGCGAAATGAACTACCACCAATCACACCAAAGGCTGGTCTTCATCCACAGAAGGTGATGTTGTGTATATGGAGGGATTGGAAGGGAGTCCTGTATCATGAGCTCCTTCCGGAAAACCAAACGATTAATTCCAACAAGTACTGCTCCAAATTAGACAAACTGAAAGCAGCACTCGATGAAAAGCGCCCAGAATTAGCCAACAGGAAACGCATAATCTTCCATCAGGGTACCACAAGACTGCATGTTTCTTTGATGACCAGGAAAAAACTGTTACAGCTTGGCTGGGAAGTTCTGATTCGTCCGCTCTATTCAACAGACATTGCATCTTCAGATTTCCATTTATTTCGGTCTTTACAAAATTCTCTTAATGAAAAAAATTTCAGTTCCTTGGAAGACTGTAAAAGGCACCTGGAACAGGTCTTTGCTCAAAAAGATTAAAAGTTTTGAGAAGATGGAATTATGAAGTTGCCTGAAAAATGGCAGAAGGTAGTGGAACAAAAGGGTGAATACGTTGTTCAATAAATTTCTTGGTGAAAACGAAAAATGTGTCTTTTATTTTTACTTAAAAAACCAAAGGCACTTTCGGGCCCATATTTAATGCCACTGAATTGTATACTTGAAAATTATTGAAATGGCAAATTTTTTAAAAATAAATTTATTTATTTTATTTATTTATTTTTGGCTGTGTTGGGTATTCGTTGCTAGGCGCGGGTTTTCTCTAGTTGCGGTGAATGGGGGCTACTCTCCATTGCGGTGGCTTCTCTTGTTGCGGAGCATGGGCTCTAGGCACGCGGGCTTCAGTAGTTGTGGCACACGGGCTCAGTAGTTGTGGCTCGCAGGGTCTAGAGCGCAGGCTCAGTAGTTCTGGCGCACGGGCTTAGTTGCTCTGCGGCATGTAGGATCTTCCCGGACCAGGGCTCGAACCCGTGTCCCCTGCATTGGCAGGCAGATTCTTAACCACTGCACCACCAGGGAAGCCCGCAAATTTCTTGTTATAATTTACTAGTATATATACACACACCAAAAAAACTGCAAAGTAAAAAAAAACAAAAACTGCAAAGTGACAGATTTTTGTCCAAATTCCAAAATTAAAAAATTTTCTGTTGGACTATTTCAGAATTTCATGAATTTTTTTTTGATGTAGCTGAAACAGCTAGCTTAATTGTATAAATATTCACCCACAATATTAGATCTCTTATAGGAATATGAACTTTAGGACCTAATTGTTCCCATCTGTATAGAATATACTTTCCTATCAAGAATATGAAAATTATTAGTCAACCAAATATTAATAGATGAAGAAAAAAATTGAATTTCTGTAGAGAATAGAATCAAGTGGTCACAACCAACTTAGCAAAAAGTGTTTTCCGTGGCCGCCTAGCCTGCGCGTCCGGAGCCAGTGCTCCGCTACGGGAGAGGCCACAGCGGTGAGAGGCCCGCGTACCGCAAAACAAACAAACAAACAAAAAAACACAAAAAATATTTCCTGAATGAGTCTGGGTGTAAACATCTCTTTTATTTCCACAGAGTGGCCAGAGGGGTTTCCCTCACCACTACTCCCCTCTTCAGTGTCTTCCAGACCATAAAGCTTTGCCCCAATTTCTCTAGGTGGGTGGAGCTCAGAATGAGATCCCCAAGGTACATTGGTTTCTGCTGTTTCCATTGCTGGGTCCTGCATCTCTTGGTAAATATCTTTGTTTCTATCAATCTGAATGGCCCAAAGCACAGCAAAAATATTAGTGTGAAGTACTTCCCTGGTGACGCTGTGGTTAAGAATCCACCTGCCAATTCAGGGGAGACGGGTTCAAGCCCCGGCCCGGGAAGATCCCACACGCTGCGGAGCAACTAACCCCGTGCGCCACAACTACTATTCCTGCATACCACAACTACTGAAGCCCGCGCGCCTAGAGCCCGTGCTCCACAACGAGAGAAGCCACTGCGATGAGAAGCCCGGGCACTGCAATGAAGAGTAGCCCCCACTCACAGCAACTAGGGAAAGCCCGTGCTCAGCAATGAAGACCCAACGCTGCCAAAAAATAAATTAATAAGAATAAAAGTTAAAAAAATTAGTGTGAAAATAAATTATGAATATTGTTTCTCACTGAATCCAGACAGACTTACCAACTTTGTAGCTGTAGTAATATTCTTCACAACTGACTGTGTGTTTAGGCCTAATGGTCTGCGCTAGTGGCTCCATTGTCCTTTGCCTGCACACGCAAAAGCACAAATAGCGAGTCCAACACATCTTCCAGATCTTCTGCTGTACATAGCCACATGTACTATCTTGATCATTATGAGCTCCTTTTCCCCCTTTACTCACTGTCTTCTCTTTTGTCTATTTGGATGAGTCTATTCCAGGCCAGTGGCTGGTGCATACCTCTATGTTTTTGTCTGGGATGGAACCAGCCTGGAGTCTTTTCTCTCTCGTCCTGACCCAACCCACTGAACCCATCCAAGGACTGACTCCAATGCTTCAGGCTATGGGCGAGTGAAGAGCAAGGAGATAATATCTATCCTCTTCAACTTAGGAGGGACAGACCCACGTGTCTGAGTGACTCTGTAGAATGATGTATCCGTGTCCATGCGTCATTTTGGAAGCCGCTGAAATCATATCTTTAGCCTTCAGAAGTAGTTGAGCTTGAAGAAGGCTAAAGTGATTCCTTTCTCAACACTTCGCTGTTGAGATCTGCAGACAAGTTTCCCAGAAATCAGCCTTCGGCCTCTTTAAGAAGGAGTTAAGCTCCGCCTCTACGCCCGGACGTTGGCAGCTCCACTTCCCAGTGTCCCTAGTGGGGCCATTTAACCTGTGTTCCCCGTCACTGATGCAGCGCGCCGCTCGCCGAAGCCTGTGGAGCTGTGGGAACAGCCCAGAATGCCTTCTGCTAAGCGGAAGAGACATTAAGCCAATGAACACTGGGTAATACCCAGCTCAGGTAAATACAGCGTCCTGCAGGTCCTCACCCTACCTTACCCCCACTCGTGTCCTAAGAGTGAGGGGCGCCTGATCACATCACTGCTTCCCAGCCACAAAGACATTTTTAAAAATCTTTCCGAAAGAATATAAAATATTTATTAGATACAGATGATTAATATTCCTGACTATGAGTTCATGATCTGTTATGGTCAAGAACTACTGAGACCCTCCTCTTTTCTTTTTTAATATTTATTTAATTTATTTATTTGGTTGCGCCAGGTGGGCTCCTTAGCTATGGCATGCATATGGGATCTAGCACCCTGACCAGGGATCCAACCCTGGCCCCCTGGTTAAGACTCCTGAGCGCGGAGTTTTAACCACTGTGCTACTAGGGAAGTCCCCCAGAGCCTCTTTTTATTCGACAATTCTTATGCATCAAAATTGAGAGAACATGAACCCAGGAGAGAAGCATATATATATATATTTTTTTGCGGTACACAGGCCTCTCACTGTTGTGGCCTCTCCTGTTGCGGAGCACAGGCTCCAGACACCCAGGCTCAGCGGCCATGGCTCATGGGCCCAGCCCCTCCGCGGCATGTGGGATCTTCCCGGACCGGGGCACGAGCCCATGTCCCCTGCATCGGCAGGGGGACTCTCAACCACTGCGCCACCAGGGAAGCCTAGAAGCATATAAGGTAAGAGTTAAAGTCAGCTGTTATTTCTGATAATATAGCAGGGAAGGATCCAGAGCTCACTTATGTACTGAAACAATTTAAAATGCAGGATTTGAAAAACACACAAAGACATCCTTGATCACCATCTGAGAGTCTGCACTGGTAAAAGACTTTAAGAGTCTAGCAAATGTAGGAAGCCTTTTGCAGCAAGTTCTCATGTGTTCAGCTCTAGGCAGTCTACACTGGAGAAAGGCCTTACTGGTAGTGCAGTGAATATGGGAAATCCTTTAGCCAAAACTCCTATCTCAATGACTGTTTGAGAGTTCACACTGGAGAAGGCCTTATGAGTGTGGGGAATGTGACAAAACCTTTATGTACAAATACAAACTTGTCCAGCACCAGAGAACTCACAGCAGCAAAAGGCCTTTAGAGTATAGCTAATGTGGGACGTTCTTTAGACAAAACTTCAGCCTCGTTAAATACCAGAGAATTCACACTGGATCAAGGCCTTATACACGCAGCAAATGTGGGAAGTCATTTAGAAAACATTGCAGCCTCATTCCCCACTGAAAATGTCACACCATGGACAGGCCCCATAAAATCAAATGTGGGAAAACATCATTTCCAGGCCTAACTTTTTTTTAGTACTAGAAAGTTCACACTTAAGAAAGGTCTTAGATCTGCAGAGAATGTGATTGGTGGTAAAAGTCGTTTCTTTGGACTTCCCTGGTGGTGCAGTGGTTAAGAATCCACCTGCCAATGCAGGGGACACGGGTTTGATCCCTGATCTGGGAAGATCCCACATGCTGCGGGGCAACTAAACCCGTGCACAGCAACTACTGAATCTGTGTTCTAGAACCCACGAGCCACAACTACTGAGCTCGCGTGCTGCAACTGCTGAAGCCCGTGCGCCCAGAGCCTGTGCTCTGCAACAAGAGAAGCCACCGCAATGAGAAGCCCACGCACTGCAACGAAGAGTAGCCCCCACTCGCTGCAACTAGAGAAAGCCCGCGCGCAGCAGTGAAGACCCAACGCAGCCAAAAAAACAAAAACGAAAGTCCTTTCTTTTATGAAATGTGGGTGAGAGTAGATGATAGTTGATGTCTGCGAGATGTCCCCTTTGGACCAAAATCGTCAGCAAATCATCCTCTCCCCGACCACTGCGACCATTAAATCCTCCCACTCACACTTCCCCCTTACCTCATGTCTACCTTCCTCCATGGCTGTTGGCCCCACACAGCTGCTATGAGTTGTTTGTGTAGCATCCAGGAACACATCTCTGGAGCCATTCCACATGGTGTCAAATCCCAGCTCTGCTACTTTTGAGCAGTGTGACCCTGGGCAAGTTAATGAACTCTGTACATCAGTTTCCTTCTTGTTAAAATGGGGTAATATGGCATCTACTGTGCAAGAATGTTATTAGGATAAAATGTTTAAGAGAAGAGTACAGAACACAGCCTGATGCTGTGGGTGAATTAGTGGTTTTTATCCCTGCTGTCGTTAGCATTGTGGTCATCCTGCCTGATCTCAGCAACTTGTGGAAATAAAGTCTATACACTTCTATTCCTTGGTCATCAATTTTAAAGATTCACCTATATCTGTTTCGGAACTTCTCTTTCCCTTCTTGTCCTCCACAGTAGAAATCTTGCAGCAGGCCATGGCCAGTTGCTATAACAGAGTATGCATCATACTTTCTCATGTTTTCTCTGTGAATTTGCTTCATTTATTTCCTGGATCTTCTGTATCTTAATCATCTCTACTCAACAAAAACTATGCTCCGATTGGATGAAAAATAAAGCCAACAAAAATATTCTTCAGGGATTCCGTGGTGGCGCAGTGGTTGAGAGTCCGCCTGCCGATGCGGGGGATGGGAGTTCGTGCCCCGGTCCGGGAGGGTCCCGCGTGCCACGGAGCGGCTGGGCCCATGAGACATGGCTGCTGAGCCTGCGCGTCCGGAGCCTGTGCTCCACAACGGGAGAGGCCACGACAGTGAGAGGCCCGCGTACCGCAAAAAAAAAAAAAAATTGATTACTCATAAAATCAAGAAGAAGTTGAGTAGTTCTTGAAAGGGAAGTGTGTTGTTCCTTTTTTAAATCCCATTTACTCTTTTTGCTTTTTGGCTGTACCACATGCGGGATTTTCGTTCCCTGACCAGGGATTGAACCCGTGCCCCCTGCAGTGGAAGTGCGGAGTCTTAACCACTGGAGTGCCAGGGAATTCCTTCCACTTACTCTTTATTTCATTTTTTAACTAAAATGTACGATGATGCACACAAATCTTATGGGTTCACTTAAATTTTTACACATGTATAGAGCAAAATATTCTTCACTCAGATCAAAATTTAGAATATTTCCAACACTTCGGTAGGTTCCTGGTGGCCCATCCTTGTCAATAGCTCCTCCTACAATGGTAACCACTATTTACACTATCACCATGGATTTTTTTTGACTATAATTGAGTGGAAGTAAATGGTGACCTACAAAATTTTCTCTTTTGTGTCTTCCTTGTTTTGAACGTTATTATGTCTGTGGCCTTCGTCTGTTACACATACCAGAATTAAGTTAGGATGAGGTCAGAATGCAGTAGTGTAAGCCCTTAATTCAATATAACTGGAATCCATATAAGAACAGAAAATTTGGATACAGTCCTTAGAAGAGAATGCCAGGTGAAGATGAAGGCAGAGATTGGGTTGATGCTTCTGTGTAACAGGAATCATTAAAGATTGTGAGCAAATCATCAGAAGTTTTGGGAAAGTCATGAAACAGCTCTCAGAAGGAACCAACCCTGCTGACATCTTGATCTCAGGCTTCTAGCCCCCAGAAATGTGAGAAAATAGAGGGAACCAGAGACATATGTCACCCTTGTCTACTTGCTTTATGGCTGCCTGATTTTCTTCTCCACATTCTCTCTGATAGCCTGTCTGAATTCCTCTTTCATTTCTGACCAAACTGACTGATCCTCACATCCATTCTAAAGCCTTCACTACACATGCATTGAAGATCAGTAAAGAGTGTGTTGAACTCACAGCTACTGAGCATTGTTTTAGCATCTCTATAGCCATTGTTTACATACACTATTAAAAATTCTTTTCCAGGTGCAATTTGCTAGTGGAAGTTGATAGGAGTTTTTCTCTAAATTTCTCTCATCCCTGAAAGAGATGATCATCCTTTCCCATTTTGTGAACTGAAAGAGTCACATAAGAAAAACATGACTGAATGTTTGCAAGTTTCAAATGGCAGGAATGATCAGGGATGTGAAAAATTCCCAGATATAAATGTTACTGTGAAATAGAAGCATGTTTTATATGTACTTAATATCTTAATTCCAATAATATCTCACCTCCATTCAGTATAAAGATCTCAGATACTTCTTGGTTCTTAGTGCACCACTTACAAGACATTAAACAGTTTGGTTTAACCAATATTCAGACCACAAACACTGTGCTGAGTATCTTCATATCCCTTTCTTGGAGAGAGGCATTTTTTAAAAAATAAATGTATTTATTTATGGCTGCGTTGGGTCTTCGTTGCTGTGCACAGGCTTTCTCTAGTTGCGGCGAGTAGGGGCTACTTTTCGTTTATATATTTGTATATAATCTTTTTAATCAGAGGAAGGTTAAGAGCCTTTATTTGTTATTGAATGACTGCAGTTCTTAAGGGTCAGCTGTGGTTAGTAAGGAGGGCAAATTTTGGATTTAAAAGCCTTTCTTGTCTCTAATACAAATTGTTATTCCTACTCTAAGATGGTCAAACTTTTAAACAAATTTATTTCCTAATTTCTCTTAGCAGTAGTTCTGTTTCCTTCCTTATAGCTCTTACTATATTTCGCTTCATCAATATAATTTTTTGGTATTACTATTCTACTAGTCATCTCTCTTTTTTTCTGTTTAATTTTAGTATTTAATTAATTAATTAGTTTATTTATTTTGGCTGCTCTGGATCTTGGTTGTGGCACGTGATGTCTTTGTTGTGGAATGTGGACTTCTTAGTTGCAGCATGTGAAATCTTAGTTGCAGTGTGCGGGATCTAGTTCCCTGACCAGGGATTGAACAGCGGGCCCCCTGTATTGCGAGTGCAGAGCCTTACCCACTGGACCACCAGGGAAGTCCCCTCTGTTTAATTTTTTTTTTTGTATGTGAATGTTTATAGTGGCTTTATTCATAATCTCCAATAATTATAAACAACCCAAATATCTTTCAATGGATATATTTTAGAATAAACAGTGATATATTGATACAATAGAATGCTGACTGACAATAAAAAGAACTACTGAACCATTAAAATGTGAACAAATGTCACAGATATTATGCCAGAAAACATATTACATGATGTTCTGGAAAAGACAAAACTGGGAAAACAAAAATTTGATCAGTGGTTACTAGGAGTGGAAACTGACTTTTGAAAAAACATGAAGGAACTTTGGTGATGGTGGTGCTTCCCGAACTGTATAGATGCCACAGCACTGCACACAAAAAAATCAATTTTACCAAATGTAAATTATCAATAAAACCAACTTTAAAAACCCATCAGTCATTTTTCACCTATCTATTGCCAAAAATCCAAATCTAATGACCCATCATTTTAGGGAGCCTGTAGGATAACGGGCACTCTTATACATGAGTATAAATTGGTACAACCTCCATGGAAAGCAGTTTGGTACCATCTACCAAAACTGCCTAAATCCTTTGACTCAGCAAAAAGCTAATTCTTACCTGGTACTTGCTCATCTGTATGCACACTTCAAGTTACTACATCGCACTCCGGTACCCAGTACTTTCTGAAAGTTTGCTTTAACCGAAAGAACTTCATTCGTACCTGTCTCTGTTAACCGGAAAAAAATCGAGATTTTCACATTTATGAAAAAAGGCAGAGGGGGAAAACAGCAGTTTGTTTTGCAGAGAGCCACTAGAGACGGCAGCATGTCTGGGCAGTGGGAGTGGCACTGCCAAGCTCTTTCCCTGGGAGCTACTACCCTCTGGCATCTCAGCATCCAGAGCCATCACTTTGAATTTTCTGTGAGCATCTATGTTTTATCCCATTTTATGCCTCTGTTAGCAAGATGTGTCATAAGGTAATTTCTTCAACTTTTGCCATTTTGGCTTACAGAAGGTTTCAGAGGCATACTCTACTTTTGGATAGCAGGGGAAACCTGTATAATTACAAATGATGGAAACCCAAATATCCATAGAATGCACTACGGCACTATGCATCAGTAAAGATGGACACTTCCTATGGAATAATCAAATTCATTTGTTATCTGTATAACAGCATGTACTGCACATGGGGTTTTTGGTTAAAAACGGGGAAAGGTAATTATACTAATTTGTTGTGTATGCTTTAAGAAACTAGATACACAAGAAACTAATAGTAATGACTATGGAGAAAGACTGAATTGGGCAGAAATGGATGTTAATTCATGGAAAGGGAGGAAGTTTGTGGCCTGAAGAGCCCACAGTTGTTTCTTATCCATGTACAGTTAGTACGGACTTGTTCAGTGATGGCTGGGGAAATGCCACTACTTTGTATTGGTAGGTGCTTTGTGAAAAAACTGAGAAGACACCTAGGAAGCTAAGAATGTTGATCCAAAGAGGGAATTCCACTGCAGCTGATAGCACTCCCCTCCAATCCCACTCCTCTTAGTAGAGGCTAACATCCCATCAAATTGGCTGAGTCATACCACACCTTCAGGCAGATTAAAAAAAAAGAGAGAGAGAGAAAAGACACAGGAAATGGACTGAGTTATTTTAATTAGGTTCTTTGTAAGAAGTTTAGAACACTGCTTTGTGAGGATAAATTCTGTTTGTGAGAGCAAACACAGAGCGGAGGTAACCCTGGAGCTGAGGAACAGCTTTGATTCTTCGCAGAATTTGTGAGTCCACATCTTTTTGATCAACCTTGCGCTGCTCTGTAATCTCGTATTTCTCTCTCTCTGTGTTGAAGATCTCACCTTCCTGGTGCCTGGGCTTACGCAGCTTCTTCTTGAAGTAAGCGTCAGTGAGATGTTCTGGGATTTTCACACCACTGATAACAATTTTGGTGGAAGTGGCAATGACAAATTTCTGGTGTGTTCTCCACAGAGTATCTCGATTGAGGGACAGAGGCCCAGTCACAAGTAGTAAGCCGCTGATCAGCTGCTTCAGGAAAATGACCCTCTTGCCTCTGTGGTGCCCGGTGAGGATAACCAGGATGGTCCCAGGGGTGATGCTGGCGCAGTTTTCTCACATGCTTACTGAGGGGTTTTTGCCGTGACTCAACAGCTTTCAAGGCACATCTTCAGTAGGATAATACCTAGGCATTTTGCGAAGTTTAACCACCTGGGTAACACCATTCTTGTCACCCCCAACTGGTTTTGTGACAGTAGCAAGGACCTTCACCTTCTTTTTCTTTTCAACCTTGGATTTAGATGCTGAATACTTCCTCTTGTACAAGGCCTTTCTGGAATACATAGCCGATCAGGAATATCTGCCAATTCCTCTGACCAGGACAGGGTTTCGGCTGCAGTGGGGTTTCCCCTTCTTAACCTGCTTCACCTTTTGAACCTTGTCACCAGTCTCAGCCTTCTTGGCTTCAAGTTTTTTCTCCTTGGTATCTGGCTTCTCAGCCTTTTCACCTGCCATCTTGCAAGATGGGAAAGAGCCCCTCTGTTTAATTTTAAAGAATGTTAATAGGTTCATCATCTAGGCAGGGTGCTGAAGCAGTCTTGAGGTTTCTACTCCCTACATTCTTCTGTGATTCATTCTGATTCTCCTCTCTGCACTGCTGTTACCTCCCATTAAGCCCTCACCCTCTCCACCTGGAATATATATTTAAACTTGACATATATATCATGTGCTACCATCAAATGCAGGTATGTGTTAAAACTGGGGATATAGTCGGGCACAAAACATAATCCCTACCTGTCCAGTGGTAATGAGCTCCCTTCAGCTTTTGTTTATCTGGTAATGTCTTTATTTCTCCCTCATTTTTAAAAAAATTAATTTATATTTATTTTTGGCTGCGTTGGGTCTTCGTTGCTTCACGCGGCTTTCTCTAGTTGCGGCGAGTGGGGGCTACCCTTCATTGCGGTGCCCGGGGTTCTTATTCTGGTGGCTTCTCTTGTTCCAGAGCATGGCTGTAGGTTCGCAGGCTTTAGTAGTTGTGGCATGTGGACAACTGGGAAAAGTGGAGACTATGCCCAGGGAAGCCCTCTCCGTTTTGTTTTTTTTTAAAATACATATATGCTCTTTTTTAAAGCAAATAAATTTGTTTGTTTGTTTGTTTATTTTTGGCTGCATTGGGTCTTTATTGCTGTGCACGGGCTTTCTCTAGTTGCAGCGAGCAGGGGCTACTCTACGTTGCCGTGTGTGGGATTCTCATTGTGGTGGCTTCGCTTGTTGCGGAGTATGGGCTCTAGGCACGCGGGCTCAGTAGTTGTCGCTCACAGGCTTTAGAGCGCAGGCTCAGTAGTCGTGGCGTACCGGCTCGGTAGTTGTGGTACATGGGCTTAGTTGCTCTGCGGCAGGTGGGATTTTCTCGGATCAGGGCTCGAACTCATGTCTCCTGCATTGACAGACGGATTCTTAATGACTGCGGCACCAGGGAAGTCCATCCCTCATTTTTTAAAGGGAGTTTTGCCAGGTATAGAATTCTCAGTTGACATTTTTGTTTTTAATCTCTGTGGGGGAAAGAGGGCTTGGAGCTTACTAGTCCACCATTTTGCTGATGTCACTCCTCACATAGTGTTTTAATTGAAACTTTTTTAACTTAAAAAAAGAATGGGTCTAGCAATCTGGATTGGATGACCTAGTGACACAGTAAAAACTTGGTCAGAACTAGGAAAAAAATAGGAAACAGAGCACACTATGTTTTTGCCTTTTCCTGTTTGCGCATCTGTCCATATGCCATTTCTTTTAAGAAGTTTTTAGAAACAACATGTATGTAATTTCAAAATTTAAATAAATTTTTTACTCAAAATATTATCATGGAAATGTTTGATCTTTATTTCATTCTCTTATTTATTAATGTAGAACACTAATATTAACTTTAGTTTTCATTGGAAATAATTCCTCTTTTTTGGTTAAATCCAAAGTTTGTTGCACAGGTTTATTTTTTATTTTTTTATTTTTTTTGTGGTACGCGGGCCTCTCACTGTTGTGGCCTCTCCCAATGCGGAGCACAGGCTCCGGACGCACAGGCTCAGCGGCCATGGCTCACGGGCCTAGCTGCTCCGTGGCATGTGGGATCTTCCCGGACCGGGGCACGAACCTGTGTCCACTGCATTGGCAGGCGGACTCTCAACCACTGCGCCACCAGGGAAGCCCCACAGGTTTATTTTAGTTTTGTTTTCATTTATGTGACTATATCTTAAACTATTTTGTTATATCTATTCAGACACTATAATTACACAATTCTAAAATAAAACAAGTACATTCTGAGTGCTATAGTTTCATCCTTTCTCCTCTGTCCTCTTCCTTCTCCTCATCTCACAGGTGCCCCTTGTATACAGTTTTATTTTTCCATTATTAAGATAGAAATGCATAAATATATAGAAATGCATAAACTATATGAACTATATTCACTTTCTTGCCAAAATAAAGCTAACTGCACAAAGTATTCTGATAGTTACTGACAGTTTAGGTCTGCATAGTTGAAATAACTTACTCCTCATGTCCACAGCTGCCTGGTGCTCTCTTAGGAGGATGCACCCTGATTTATTCAATCTTGGTTATTACCAAAAATGCTGCAAAAAATAGTTCTGTGCTTGTGAAAAAATCTTTTAACTTTTTTTTTTTTTTTTTTGCTGTACGCGGGCTTCTCACTGTTGCGGCCTCTCCCGTTGCGGAGCACAGGCTCCGGACGCGCAGGCTCAGGGGTCTAGCTGCTCCGCAGCATGTGGGGTCTTCCCGGACCAGGGCACGAACCCGTGTCCCCTAGCATCAGCAGGCCGACTCTCAACCACTGCACCACCAGGGAAGCCCTGCTTTTAACATTTATATAAAGTTGGAATAATTGTTAGGAGAGCAAACAAATTTACTGGCTCTAATAACAGGTACTCAATATTTTATAGTCTCCAGAGTCCTCTGATTGCAGTAATATCAAACTCCAACATTCCCTCTAAATTTAAAAATAATGTTTTTTACTAATGTAAATATGAGTATTAATTTCCTCACTCAGACTAAGGCTGGCATGCTTGGAACTTTCTCACTCCTTTATCTGTATAACTTCACTTTGGTCTCTGTACACATTCTTCCATCCGTTGACTTGATTCTTAATCAGCTGGTCATGGCCAACTCTTTGGTGCTTTCCTTCCAAAGAAATCCCTCAGATAATAGCAGCTTTTGGATGGCAATATTGCCTGTATGATTTTGGATGTAAAGTTCTACTTACACTGAATGGGCAGAGGGGTTTCCCTCAGCACCACCTGTCTCTTGAGTGACTTCTAGGCCATTAAGATTTGTCCAATTCCTTTACCACCTGTCACACTTGGGGCATAGTCTCCACTTTTCCCAGCTGTCTAAGCTGGCAGAGGGGTCCTGTGTGGGGGTCAAGCCATCAGGGTGAGCCCTGGACTCTGGCCGAGAACAGTGCCAGCCCTTTACCACACAACTGCTGAGACAATCTCGGGACTGGCCTGAGGGAGCAGGACCTGTCCAGGACAATGCAACCATCACCGGGGCTTCCTGCTATCCTCAAAGTACTGTGGCCAAATGCCGCCCCAACCTTGTAACCCAGACTTACCTGCATCCCAGGACCCTAAGAGGACATCTTCACCTATTCTCTTTCATTCTAATGTACTTCTAATTTAGCACTTCTTTCACGTTTCCTGTCTGTGTTCCTTAAATGGTCGAAAACTCACAAGGGCAGGCTTGTCTGTCTTGTTTTCTGACTTTTCTTGTGCACCTACAGTAGTGCCTGAAACTCAGTAGATGCTCACTGAACATTTATTAAAGAACTGAGGGACTTCCATGGTAGACACTGGTTAAGAATCCACCTGCCAATGCAGGAGACACGGGTTTGATCACTGGTCCGGGAAGATCCCACATGCTATGGAGCAACTAAGCCCATGCTCCACAACTACTGAGCCTACGCTCTAGAGCCTGCGAGCCACAACTACTGAAGCCTGCACACCTAGAGCCTGTGCTCCACAACAAGAGAAGCCATCGCAATGAGAAGATCGCGCACCGCAATGAAGAGTAGCCCTTGCTCTGGGCAACTAGAGAAAGCCCGCACACAGTAATGAAGACCCAAAAATAAATAAATAAAATAAAATTTTAAAAAATTTATTAAACATGACACCCTAGATTCCACATCCATTTTTGCTTTTTACTGTTAAGGCTATTTTGAAAGTCCTTTTAAGCTATACTTCAAAGTATTAATATTTTCACGAATGAAAAAATAATCACATTTCTAAAACAAAATCCTGAGTGGCCAAAGTTTCAGCATAGCCGCTGCTCAGATAACTGTCTCTTCTCAGACTCCAGTGTGTCCTGTTCAGTTTTCTCTGAGATCTTAACTTTTGTTTTCTAATCCTCTACTGATATTTTCCCAGAGCTATCCAGCCATTATCTTTAAATAAGTACATAATCATTAGTGGCTTTCAGTGATTTTCATTTCACAACTTTTTCTGGAATAATCTCAACTCCTTATGCCCACACAATCCCTGCTATAACAATAAGAATGATAATCACTTCTCATCAAAGAGATCAGATTTTGGTGTCCCCTCAATTTTTGTTTCATTTTGTTTTTTCCACACTTTAATGTATTCATTTTTCAATAAGTTTAAATCCTTGAGGTGTATGGCATCACACAGATTCTGTGTCCACGGCCTCAGCAGCAAGGTTGTTTGGGAATTCGGCACGAACCATGTCACTGTCTCCGTGAACACAAGCTACCTTTCCCCAGGTTACTCTGGTTTTGTTCGGTTTTCCACCAGGAGTTACTTTGTTTTCTTTGCTTTGTACACGTAAGCACGGCTCTTGCCTAGATATTTAGAATTCTGTTTCATTTCGAGCATAGACCCCTTCAATTTTTTTTTAATATAAATTTATTTATTTAATTTTGGCTGCATTGGGTCTTCGTTGCTGCGCGCGGGCTTTCTCTGGTTGCTGTGAGCGGGGGCTACTCTTCATTGTGGTGCTCTGGCTTCTCATTGTGGTGGTCCCTCCTGCTGCGGAGCACAGGTTCCAGGAGCACGGGCTTCAGCAGTCGCGACATGCACGCTGAGTAGTTGCAGCTCACGGGCCCAGCCCCTCCGCGGCACGTGGGATCCTCCCAGACCAGGGACCGAATCTGTGTCCACCGCACCGGCAGGTGGACTCTCAACCACTGCGCCACCACGGAAGTCCCAGACCCCTTCAATTTTAAGAGCTATGTGCTCCCTCTGGTTCCGGAGACTGAGCTTATAGCCAGCAAAATGGCCTTGGACCACAGCCTTCCAGGCATATTTGTCCTTTCAGAAGTCCTGTTCCAACGGGCCTCCACAGTCTTCAAGATGGTTGAAACAGAAAGGCCTATGTCCCAAACTTTTATCTCAGGGTTCTGGTATCTTTGCACAGGTGCTGTAACCGGGCCACTTTACCGGGCGGTCCAGGTGAGCAGCGCTCCACCCTCGGTCCCAGAGCTGTTGGAACTACATTTCCCAGAGGACGCTGCGCCGGGGGCCTTCGGCGATTAGCCAATTAAAGCTCAGGAGGAGGGCACTTCCCTGCGAGAGCATCGCGTAGGGGCAGGACTTCCGGCATTCTCCTCGTGGCGGTCGTTTTGTAGGTGCTTGGGGTATGTTCGCTCGGTCTCAGATTCCACAGCGGCGAGTCGAGACCGAGAAGGTCAGAGAGGAGACGCTGTCCGCGCCAGGCCTGGGGTAGGGTCCGCTGTGCCCGCATCCCCCCTCTTCTCCCGCCGTTCCCCGCCCCGTTCACAGTCCGATGGCGGCGGCGGCGCTGAGGAACCCGCCTCAGGTAAACGCTCGTCCTCCGGCCCTCACCGCCCTCACTCCACAAGACACTAAAGCCTCGAGTGCGGGGCGCCGGCTCACGTGCCCGCAGCCCAGACCCCGGTATTCAGGACGGTGAGGCAGCCGTGGGTGGGGCCCTGTTTCTGACAGACGGTGTGATGGCGCGTTGCAGAGGGTCACAGGCGGAGGGACCGGCAGGTGCAAAGGCTTGGAGGTCGGATTGAGCCGGGAGGATTCGGGAACTCCGAGATCTGCCTTGTGTGTTCAGGAAACAGAGAAGGTGAGGCAGAGTCGCGCTTGAAATGCCACGCTGCCATTTTCAGGAGGCCGGGAGCATTGACAGTTGTTAACAGAAAAGGACTCTCCTGATTTAGGCTTTCAGAAGTTTTCCAAAAGCTGTTCAGAGTGTTAGACTGGTTGCCTCGCGTATAGGTACCAGAATGTGCAGGTGCTTGCAAGGGAGACTGAGCTAGTTCAAGGGAATCTCAAGTCTCCTTTGTTTCTCATGGGAACAGAGAGCAAGGGGGCAGAAGTCAGGTCTGGAATGGCGCTCTGAGAAGTTGAGTGTCTATTTCTGCAGGTGATGGGAACAATGGGAGGTTTGGAGCGGAGGAGGGAGGTGATCTGACCCAGCTCTTATCAGGCTCCCTGTGACTGCAGAGTGGAGAACCGAATGGGGCGGGGGGTGAGGAATGTGGTAGGAAAACCAGGGAAGATGCTACTGTAACAGTCCAGGAGAGTCTTGATGATGTGGACCGGTGTGGTGACCTTGGAGGTGGTAGACATGGTTAGATTCTGAATTCAGTTTTTTCATTAGATCTGCTCAGATTTTCTGATTTTGTGAGAGTAGAAGTCAGGGATGAATGTAAGGTTTTGGGGTGTAGCAGCCAGAGGGATGGAAGCTCCATCAGTTGGGATCTGGAATTTGGTAGTAGGATTAATTTTCTTTTTCATTTTTCATTTTTTTTTTTTTTTTGACTGCATTGGGTCTTCGTTGCTATGCCTGGGTTTTCTCTAGTTGTGGCAAGTGGGAGGCTACTCTTCGTTGCGGTGTGCGGGCTTCTCATCGTGGTGGTTTCTCTTGTTGCAGGGCATGGGCTCTAGGGACACGGGCTTCAGTAGTTGCAGGTCGTGGGCCCTAGAGTGCGCGGGCTCAGTAGTTGTGGTGCACAGGTTTTGTTGCTCCGTGGCAAGTGGGATTTTCCCAGACCAGGGATGGAACCCTTATCCCCTGCATTGACAGGCAGATTCTTAAGCACTGCGCCACCAGGGAAGCCCCAGGATTAATTTTCAGTCGATATTAGAGGTTTTGTTTTGGTCATGTTAAGTGTATGAGATGTTTCAGAGAACGAATCAGTAGAGGTATTAAGTGGGCAGCTGGACACACAGGTCTAGGTCTCTGGGGAGGGTTTCAGGACAGACACCTGAAGAAGGTGGTGGATAGTATGTGGACAAGGGTGGAGCTGTGTGTCTTGGCTTAGATGGCTAGAACAGAATACTTTTTATTTCTCACAGTTCTAGAAGCTGGGAATCCAAAACCACAGTATTGGCAGGTTGGATTCCTGGTGGGGGACTCTGTTCCCGTCTTGCAGATGGTTCCCTTCTCCCTGTATCCTCACGTAGACTTTTCTTGGTACAAGGAGGTGGACAGAGCAAGAGATGCCTGTCTTCCTCTTATAAGGGCTCCTTCTTACAACCTAATCTAAACCTGATTACTTCCCAGAGGCCATGCCTCCAACTACCATTTGGGGTCAAGGCTTCAACATAACAAATTTTGGGGGGATGCATACATTCAGTCCATAACACTGTGGGTCACATTTAGTGGCGATAATCTTGGTTATGATAGTGTTAATAATAGCCCAGGAAGGGGAGAGTGGGGTCTGAGGGCTGGGCCTTGTCCTTGGGCACAAAGGTGGAGGATGATAGACACCACAAACATAGGTGAAGGAGATAAGTGGTCGTGGGAACAGTGTGGGAAAGAGGATGAGCTACTAGGTGATTTTGATTTCTGAGGGATGACTGCACATGAGACAGAAATGGCGGCAAAGGAGCAGTTGAGGCAAGATTGACAGTGAGGCCAGGTCTACTGCTTATTCACTGCTCTATGGGCTCACCAGGGTTTTGCTGTGACCTTCTGTTTCTGGGGGGTTTTAGTCAGGTTGGTGGATTAGTTTAAGGGGCACAAGTGGTCATCTGGGAGAGTCACTGGACCTGGGCTGGAAAGTGTCTGGGACTCTGTTTTGAATGATGGTTAGGAAAGGAGAGGAAGTCTGTGACGGGAGAGCACATCAAGTGTAGCTCATGTGGAAGAGGGACATGACTGTATGAGATGCACAAGTGGTTCTGGGTGGCTGAGGTTGAAGCAAGGAGCAGAGTCAGGCAGGACTGCCAATGACAGTGGGGACCAGTGGAGGTCTGGGTAGTTGGATCCTGCTTGAATTTGCTGAGCACTCTCTATATGCCACGTGTTCCATGACACGTAGGAAGGAGAGGCAGATGCCTGTGTTGCAGGGCAGGAAAGAGGTGGTGACTGAGAGAGACATTGTACAAAGAGTGATGTGGAAATGGAGTGTGAGCTGATGGCCTGAGGGCCCTGGCACTGAGGACATAAGGTTAAAATGTGAGCCCACACCCTTGGTTATGTCTGGGAGGCATGATCTGGGACATCCTAGGAGAATTGCCTCGTAAGAGGGAGTCCTTCCCTGTGTGCCAGGCCCAGAGCATAGATATCATCTGTCTGTCCACCTGCCTGGTGCTGTGGGTGGACAGGGTAATCAAAGGGACCATGAGAAGAGTGTTCACGTCAATGACACCAGGGCCTGGTATCTCCTTTGAGGAAGTGGCGGGGGACGGTGAGCAGGGTATGAGTAGGTGGGTGGATGAACTTGGGGTCCTGTGAGAGAAGCTGATCATGGAACAAACTGTCCCCATCATGGCAGGCCTGTGTGACCTTTGAAGACGTGGCCATTTACTTCTCCCAGGAGGAGTGGGAGCTCCTTGATGAGGCACAGAGATTCCTGTACCATGATGTGATGCTGGAGAACTTTGAACTTACAACATCCCTGGGTAAGGCCTTCATATTCCTCCCAGTGTTCTCAACTGTCCTCTGTCTTTCCCCCATCCAAGAGGCAGCTCTCTCCATTCCATGGCTAGACCATTGTCTCTGCTAACTTCCCCACTTACCTGGCATATGTGCTGTGGATGTCAGTGCTGAGCTGTGTACACTGCCACGAGTACTGTACTCCTCAAGAAGCCCCAACGTCTGATACCCCAAGGAATGCAGGGAAGTGTCTGGGAGTCAGTCTGGCAGTCAGCCTAATAGAGCTCACATTTCTTGTCCTCTCCTTGGCAAGTTGACTGTGTCCAGATCTATGGTACCTTGTGCCCCAGATTCTTTCCCTTTCCTCTTATTTTTGAGATATAATTGGCATAGGACATATTAGTTTCAAGTGTATTACATAATGATTTGGTATTTGTATATATTGCAAAATGCTCACAATAGTAAGTCTAGTTAACATCTATCACCATATAGAGTTACACATTTTTTTTCCTTGTGATGAGAACTTTTAATTTTAAGACTTCCTTGTGACTGCCTATATCAGGATTGCAGGTATTGTCATTGTCACTATTTATGTATAAGCTTTTCTTGAAAGTCCCTGTTTTGGGATTTTGTTGTAATAGTCTTTCCTTTCCTGGGGTCTGCTCTTTCCTCAGTTGCTCTGAGTCAGTGCTGACCACTCACATGTCCTGTCTTTCCCTAAAGACTTGTTCCGTTCCAGTCTCACGTAGTTACAGAACTGGGGGTGTGTGGGGAGAGCCCTGATTGCTTTACAGGGTGAACATGGCAAGTTGGTCTCAGAGGAGACCTGGTCCTGGTGAGTGGTAACTGAAGGGGGGGCGAGGGGAGGTCATGAAAATGAGGCTGTGTTTAATCATACCGGGAACCTACCCTGTGTCCACCAGTGTTTTGGTGCAAGTGCCACTTGATGCAAATTATTTCTACACTTTCTTCTGCATACTTGACACTTTACTGATTTGTCATTTCCAGTTTCTGACTCTCCCCACCTTTCAGACCTGTATGCATCATGTCCCTCTCCACTGCACCATCTGTAGTTTCTCCCACAGTGACTTACACTTATCCAGATACCTTGGAGATGTGGGTTCAGTTCCAGACCACTGCAATACAGTGAGTCACGTGAATTTTTTTGTTTCCCAGTGCATATAGAAGTTATATTTATATTATACTTTAGTGTATTAAGTGCAGTAGAATTATGCCTAAAAACCAATATACTTACCTTAATTTGAAAGTACTTTTTTGCTAAAAAATCCTAAGCATTGTCTGAACGTTCAGTGAGTCATAGTAGTAAAATCAAAGATCACTGATCACAGATCACCATAACAAATATAATAATAATGGAAAAGTTTGAAAGATTGTGAGAATTATCAGAATGTGACACAGAGATACAAAGTGAGCAAATTCTGTCGGGAAAATGGCACTGATAGACTTGCTGGACGTAAGGTTGCCACAAACCTTCAATTTGTAAAGAAAAAAACCAGAATGCAGTATCTGCAAAGGGCAATACAGCAAAGTGCCATGATAACGACATATGCCTGTAAAATGTTGTGAGGTGTGCACACATTCTTAAATAGTCCTTAAACACCAGCTACTCAGTTCCAATTGTATTTCCCTGGGCCTGGACACAGTCATCCTTCTGCATAGTATGGACATGTTCCCAGCTGACAAGATCTAGCTGAAGGCTGTTGGCAGAGGAGGGAGTAAGTGATCCTGCCTCTCCTCCCTGTGTTACACCCTGTATTTGTGCCCTTTGTCCTGGAAAGTTACCCCCCTTCTGTGAACTTTAGAGGCCCAGTACTGCAGAGCAGCCCTCCCTTCAAATTAGTGCCTCATTCTGAAAACATTCCCATGGATTCATTAGCACTTTATTAGCATTCCTCTGCTTTCAGATTGTCAGTGTGGAGCAGAGGATGAGGAGATCCCTTCTGAGCAGAGTGTTTCTGGAGGAGAGTCACAGGTCAGGACTTCTCAGTTAGTTCCATCAAACCAGAAGACTCATCCCTGTGAGAAGTGTGTCTCAGTCTTGAAAGACATTTTGCAGCTGACTGAGCTCCAGGCAGCATATCTTGGGCAGAAACCATACTTTGGTGGGGGGTCCAGCGGCTTCTGGTTGAATGCAAGCCTTCACCAGTATCAGGAGCATGGCAATGGAGAGAAAAACCTTAAAATGGATGTGGACAGGTCCTCGATTGTGACGAGCTGCAGACTCCATGTGTCAGGGAAGCCCTTCCCCTGTGGGGAAGATGGAAAAGACTTCCTAGCTACTTTGGGCCTTCATCAGCACCAGGCCACTCCCAATGGTGAGAAGCCACACAGCAGCATTGAGTCTGGGGAGGCCTTAAACAATGGAAAAAGTCATAACAAGTGGATTGAATGCAGGGAAGTTTTTGGCAACACTCATATACTTCATCACCAGAGAGTCTGCGCTGGAGAAGGTCTTGATGAGTGTAGCAAATGCAAATACAGATTTGTTCAGCACCAGCAAATTCACATTGGAGAAAGGCCTTATGAGTGCAGCGAATGTGGGAAATTCTTTAGCCGTAAAACCCACCTCATTAGACACTGGAGGGTTCACACAGGAGCAAAGCCTTATGAGTGCAGTGAATGTGGGAGGCCTTTTAGCCAGAAATCTGACCTCATTCAACACCAAAGAGTTCACACTGGAGAAAAGCCTTATGAGTGCAGTGAATGTGGGAAATCTTTTATCCAGAAATCCATCCTCATTAAACACCAGAGAGTTCACACTAATGAAAGGCCTTATAAATGTGATCAATGTGGAAAATCGTTTAGCCAAAGTTCTGGCCTCCTTCGACACAAGAGAGCTCACACTAGAGCAAGGCCTTATGAGTGCAGTGAATGTGGGAAAGCCTTTAACTGTAAAACCCACCTCGTTCGACACTGGAGAGCTCACACTGGAGTTAGGCCTTATGAGTGCAGTGAATGCGGAAAATCTTTTAGTGAGAAATCTGTCCTCATTCAACACCAAAGAGTTCACACTGGAGAAAAGCCTTATGAGTGCAGTGGATGTGGGAAAGCCTTTAGCCAGAAATCTGTCCTCATTCAGCACCAGAGAGTTCACACAGGAGAAAGGCCTTATGAGTGCAGTGAATGTGGGAAATCCTTTAGCCGCAAAACCCACCTCATTCGACACCAGACGGTGCACACTGGAGCAAGACCTTTTGATTGCAGTGAATGTCAGAGATCCTTTACTCAGAGCTCTGGTCTCCTTCGACACAGGAGAGCTCATGTGCAGTGAGTATAGGAAATCCTTTACCTCCAAATTTAACGTCGGTCAACACCAAAGAGTTCACACTGGAAAAAGTCTTGCACATGCAATGAATGTGCTTTTTTCTTACTTAGCATCATTGTGTTGGAGGAAAGCTTCTGTGAGGAACCATCTGCGTGAATCGAATCTCACGTTGGGATAGCCACAGACTAGGAATTGATTCACCATAAATTTCACGGTTGTGTTGGAAGCATGTGTAACCTGCCCAAGGTCACTGCCAGTTTCTGTGGCAGAAACTATCTCACCTCTAGCATCTGGCAGGCCCTCACAGTTGGCATCAGTCACAAGCCTAGTATGCTCAGAGCAACTGACCTCTGTGCTGTCCTGTTGGAGGAAATCGTGAGTATCCTGAGCCCTTATGGAGTCTTCATTCCCTTTTCTCTGACAAGTTAGGGCATGGACCTGACCTGTGTTGGCCCTGAGAACACTATCCGAGTTCTGCTGGCAGCTTGCAGAGAAGAACTAGCTTTTTCAGGGACACAGTTGGTCTCGGGTAGTTGTGATGAATATTTCCAGCTTCCAAGTCACCCAACCAGAAATTGCCTGTTGCACGTTGCTCTGGTTTGTGTAATAGTAAAGACTTTTTGTTTAAGCACCTTAATTTTGGAAATGCTCTTCACTGTGTGGAATAGTTTGAAAGCACAATAGGACCGTCAACTTGAGGGGTAAATGACTTTTGTGGAGATCCAAACTTTGGGTGCCTCAGAGGACATGGTATGATGGCCAAATATAGGGCTTTCATTTTGGCCTAGTTTGCATTGCTGCCAAGGCCTCCTAGGAAAGAATACTTTGTTATAATTTTTTGCCTGGATACGAGAGTTCTGTGCATTCTAGTGCTTCTGGAGACAACATGGATTCTTTTTTTTCTTGCCCACAGGGGATAACACACAATGGCCAGCACTACTGAGGGAAATCTTAACCCCAGTTCTCCTCCAAAGCAACAATATATACCCTGATACCTGGAATTCCATAGGCTAGTGTCCATAGTTGTAAGGCTGCAGGGGCAGGGAAGACCGCAATTGGTACAGAAACACTGGTTACTAGGGAGTGGAGGAGACTGCAGCAAGCTACGTGGAATGTACCACTTCTAAAGGTACATCCACAAATGTTCTACTGACAATGACTGCAGGATGAGTGTGTCCAGAAATCTCAGGACCTCCAGGTATGTTTATGTTGTGAAGTCATTGGCAGACAAAATAAGGGTTTGGGGGGATTCCTCTAGGCTTTCTGAGCTGTTGACCTCAAGGCCATTGCTGTACAGGCAATAGAAGAAGGATGGTGAGATACTGTGGTCCAGGCATGTGGTTTTTGTGACCCAGCCAGCAGTCCTCCTGACTCAGCTGGAAATGGCCTTCACTGTTTGCCAGAATTTCGTGTCCCTGAGGAGAGGCTGCCCCTCAAGGCATGAGGAATGAGATAGTGGAGTAATTTTCTGAAGAGTGGGATATTTAGATTTTTATTATGAACCACTTTTTAAACCTGCATGATGGTATAATGGGCATAGATATGTTGTACATATTTAAAGTGTACAATTTGATAAGTTTTCACATGTATACACTTGTGAAACCATTATTATTATCATGATAATGAGCTATCTGTCACCAACATATTTTCCTCATGCCCTTTTCTAGTCTCCTTGCTCTCCCTGGCCATACAGACAACCATTTATTTACATTCCTTTACAATAGATTGCATTTTCTAGAATGTTATGATTGATCATAAAGTGTTTACTTTTTTTTTTCTGGCTTCATTGATGCTACATAATTACTTTGAGAATAATTCATTGTACTGACATGAACATTCTTATTTCTAAGAATGCTTAGAAATGGAAGCTTTCTCTTCCATGTATAATTGACTATGTTCATACATTCATCTGTTTATGGGTATTTCAGTTATTTCCAGTGTTTAGCTTTTTTTTTTTTTTTTATAAATTTATTTATTTATTTATTTTTGGCTGTATTGGGTCTTCGTTGCTGTGTGGGCTTTCTCTAGTTGCAGAGAGCGGGGGCTACTCTTCGTTGTGGTATGCAGGCTTCTCATTGCGGTGGCTTCTCGTTGTGGAGCACAGGCTCTAGGCGTGTGGGCTTCGGTAGTTGTGGCTCGCGGGCTCTAGAGCACAGGCTCAGTAGTTATGGCGCATGGGCTTAGTTGCTCCACGGCATGTGGGATCTTCCCGGACCAGGGATCGAACCCGTGTCCCCTGCATTGGCAGGCGGATTCTTAACCGCTGCGCCACCAGGGAAGTCCCCCAGTGTTTAGCTTTTATAAATAAAAGCTGATAGGAACATTAGTTTACAATTACTTATATGGATATGTTTCATTTTTCTTGTATTAATAACTCAGTGCAGTACCTCAGTCATGGGGTAGGTGAATAGTATAACTTTTTAAGAAATTGCCAAACTGTAATCTAAAATGTTTGTGTTTTTTTGCATTCCCACCAGCAGTGTGTGAGACTTCCAATTCCTTCACACCATTGTCAATACCTGGTAAGATTACTTTTTAATTTTACCCTTTTAAAATAAGTGTGTAGAGGTAATCCACTGGTTTTAATTGCATTTCCCTAAGGATTTACAACGTTTAGCATTATTTCATGTGTTTGCTGTATATCTTCTTTAGTAAGATGTCTATTCTTTTCTTTGTCCTATTTTCTATTTTGTGAATTTGGCTATTTGCTTTTTAGTTACAATAAGACAAACAACAAAGACATGTTGGTATTTTACTTATTCTTCAATGATGTGAGTGACTTCTTTGCTGCATGGAATCATTGTTGTTGAATACTGGAAGAATATTTTGTTATTTTTTTCTTTTTTTTTTTTTTTTTGATGGAATGCACAGTGTATGGACACCTATACCAAACATTTAAGTTTCATCAGCATTATTAACATATTCTCCATCACTTTTCTAAGTGTAGACATTCAATATACTGCATTCAGTAATACTATAAATCAAGCCTTAGTTTGTAGTGTTTGCCAGTTTCTTTGGTATAAATACCATGAACAATTTCAAACTACCAACCTGATGTCACTGAATAGAGTTGGGAAGAGTTGGCAGTATCACACCATTCTAAACAGAGAAATGATTAGAGAGTGATGATGTTTCAATATTTGTAACTTAAAAGAGTTTAATTGATATATAATTGACTTATGTATATATTAAAAATGTCAATTTTGATGGTTTGATGCATAAAATTTCCTTAAGCCCTTTTTAAATTTGTGCTTTTCAACTTATAAGATTTCTGATACAGGATATAGTCTACTGTTTGTAATTGCTATTTTCAAATATATATAAAAGTAGAAAAGACTGTCATGGATTCCCAATCTTCTGTCATTATTTATAGTCATTTGCATTTCATCTCTCATGCACATTAGTGGGTTGTTTTACTTAAAATCCAGAGATTGTGTTGCTTAATGCATAGTTTCTTGAGAATGCTTTTCTAAAATGTAAGAGTATTTCCATAATGGCAATAACTTTCTCACATAAAATAAAAATATTTTCAAATGTGATAAATATTAATCAGTGCTGAATTTTATCAATTTTCTCAAAAATATATTTATTTTTTAAGGCAGACTACAGACGTATCTTGTTTTATTGTGCTTCACAGATACTGTATTTGTTTTTAATAAATTGAAGGTTAGTGGCAACCCTGCACTGAGCAAATCTATCAGCACCATTTTTCAAACAGCATTTCCTCATTTTGTATCTTTGTGTCACATGTAATTCTCACAAGTTTTCAAACTTTTTCATTATTATTATACTACTTATGAGATCTGTGATTAGTTATCTTTGATGTTACTTTTTAAATTTTTTTTGTCTGTGCTATGCAGCTTGTGACATCTTAGTTCTCTGGCCAGGCATTGAACCCGGGCCCTCGGCAGTGAAAGTACAGAGTACTAACCACTGGACTGCCAGAGAATTCCCAGTTGGTTTTTTTGTTACTTTGTTTTTTGTTTTTGTGATGTTACTATTGTAATTGTTTTGGAGCACCATGAGTTGTACGCCTGTAAGATGGTGAACTTAATTGATAAATGTGCGTTCTGACTGCTCCACTGATTGGCCATTACGCTATCTTTCTCTCTCTCCTTGGCCTCCCTATTCCCTGATACACAACAATATTGAAATTAGGCCGACTAATAACCCTACAATAACCTCCAGTGTTCCAGTGAAAGGTTAGAATCACTTCATGTCTTTCACTTTAAATCAGAAGCTAGAAATGATTAAGCTTAATGAGGAAGGCATGTCAAAAGCTAAGAGCTTGTACGTCTGTCGGGAGTGGGCCCAGAACAGTATTTATATTCAGGGCACGAACCCGTATCCCCTGCATCAGCAGGTGGACTCTCAACCACAGCGCCACCAGGGAAGCCCCAAACTTATACTTTTGGCGTTGTTTTGGCCATGCACCTTTATAGCAATATGTGTATTTACTAGGAGAGTCAGGATCCAGCAAAAGGAACAGCAGAAGCCAATGTAGTTTGAGATTCTAATTTTGAGCTCCATCCAATTAGTGCTACTGGGGCAAAGCTTTAAGGTTTGGAAGCCACCAAGGAGGCAGGTAGTGCTGAGGGAAACCCCTCTGGCTACTCTATGAAAATAGAACACAAGTTTATATCCAGCAACGACCAGGAAATATTTCAGTCCAAACACTGTTATTTCATGAGGGATCCCTTTGGAGAAAAGAACTAAGCAGTTGGCTAGGACAAGGTGGTTGAGGATTTGGTCTCTGGGTGTGAGACTTCTTCCAGTGAGTGAAGTGAAAGTAAAAAAACAAAGAAGTGAGGAGTTTCCCAGGACCCCAACTTTCATCTGAATGAGGAGGATAATCACCCAGTCCAGGTTAGTAGAAACCATCACATCAATAACTTAGGGATAATGTTTAATCGGAGTCAGAAGAATCAAATTGATGTTTGATGCCAGGACAGTAACTGCAGGGGTAGCATCCATGCAGGTGTGGAAAGGAGTCATCTGGACACTGATGCAGTCACCCAGAGGCAGAGCTCTCCCCCAGTCCCTGGGGCTCCAGGTATTCCTGCATGCTGGCAAGTTGTGTTCCTTTCTGGAGGCTCTGGGGAACCAGATTCTTGCTTGTTTGGGTTGTTGGCAGAGTTTAATTCTATGTGGTTGTAGGACTGAGGACTCTCAGCTCCCTAGATGCTCTCTGCTTATGTTGAGGGTATCTGGGAAGTCCCTGTTTCTTCAAAGAGGTTTTTGTGTGACTGACAGCTCTGACCTTTCCATCTTGCTGAGTCAGGACTAAGGTTGCTGGCTGTCAGACGTGTACTGTCCTTAGCTCCTACAGTTCCTCTCCCATCCTAGTACAAAGCTGTTATCTCAGAACCATCAAACGCCCTTATCATACCACCATATCTCTGACTCTGATGTCTGCAACTTTATCCCTGCAGCTGGGATAGTTTCTCCACTTTTTTAAATTAGTGAGTTAATTAATTAATTAATTAATGTTTTTGATGGGTTTTGCTGGACGTTACAAGTACTTTTTTTTTAAATTAATTTTTATATTTGGCTGCATTAGGTCTTGCTGTGCACGGGATTTCTCTAGTTGCAGCGAGTGGGGGCTACTCTTCATTGTGGTGCTCGGGCTTCTTATTGCAGTGGCTTTTCTTGTTGCGGAGCATGAGCTCTAGGCACCCGGGCTCAGTAGCTGTGGCGCACAGGCTCAGTAGTTATGACACATGTGCTTAGTTGCTCCGCAGCATGTGGGATCCTCCTGGACCAGTGCTCGAACCTGTGTCCCCTGCATTGGCAGACAGATTCTTAACCACTGCGCCACCAGGGAAGTCCTAGTTTCTCTACTTTTAAAGACTTATCTGTATTTTTTTAAAGATTATTTTCTTTGTATTGTAGTAAAAAATACATAACATCAAATTTATCATCAACCATTTTTTTAATATATATGTAAGTTTATTTATTTATTTTTGGCTGTGTTGGGTCTTCGTTTCTGTGTGAAGGCTTTCTCTAGTTGTGGCAAGGGGGGGCTACTCTTCGTTGTGGTTCATGGGCTTCTCATTGAGGTGGCTTGTCTTGTTTCGGAGCACAGGCTCTAGGTGTGTGGGCTTCAGTAGTTGTGGCTTGCAGGCTCAGTAGCTGTGGTGCACGGCCTCAGTGGCTTCATGGCGTGTGGGATCTTTCTGGTCCAGGGATCGAACCCGTGTCCCTTGCATTGGCAGGTGGATTCTTAACCACTGAGCCACTAGAGAAGTCCCCCAGCACCATTTTAAAAGCCTTGACATAAGTGACTCCATTTTGTTTCACATTTCACACTTGGGATTAGAACAAAAACACTGACAGAAGAGACATGTTCCTATGAGACCTCAGTGCACATGAATTAAAGTGTTTCTTTTTGTCCTGTTAATCTGTCTTGTGTCACTTTTTTTTTTTTTTTTTTTTTTGACCACACTGTGCGGCATTCGGGATCTTAGTTCCTGGACCAGGGATCTAACCCATGCCCCTTGCAGTGGAAGCACAGAGTCTTAACCATTAGACGGCCAGGGAAGTCCCTTGTGTCAATTTTATTATTAGTCCAGCCACAGGAACTCAAGAGGGGTAGAGGGGGAAATTTCCCCCTCCCTGACATAGCCTTGCTTCAGTCTCCCATAGTCACAATACCCATTTCTTTCAGATATTCCATATTGGGCATAGATGCTTTGGCACAATAGAAATGGATTAAAATCAAGACTTTGACATTTACAAATTGGCTTGATAAATGTGACCCCATGTAAGTCAAAACAGGACCTTCAAGGATTAAAACTTACATGTAATAAAATGGTGATTATACCCCACTGCTTCTCCATTTACAGTCCAATTTTGTTTGTTCTTAAATCTGAAAAAAATGAGCACCACTTGATAGATTACTACAACCTTAATGCTATGGTCCTGTTCATCAATGTTCCATATCCAATACCCAGTAAAAGTTACTGATTCTGTTCAATCAATAACGGGTGAATATTTTTTGCTCTATAGATTTGGCTGACATATTCTGTTCAGTGCCTGTTTCAATAGCCTCTACTGCAGTTTGTTCCTACCTTAAGAGGGATACAATACACCTTTTCCTGGCTACTCCAACATATTCGTCATTACAAATTTTACTTCCAAATTAAAATCAGCAGACATTCCTGATAGTGCCCTCAGAAACTCTACCATAGAGGATTTGGCAGTTTCTCCTTAAACCTGCTGGAGTCTGGACACATGATAGCTGTAAGTTGACCAAGGGCTTCTGATACAAGAAGCTGGCCTTCTCTGCCCATGCTGTCTGCCATTAAAACCACCAATGGGGTTTCCCTGGTGGTGCAGTGGTTGAGAGTCCGCCTGCCGATACAGGGAACACGGGCTCGTGCCCCTGTCTGGGAAGATCCCACATGTCACGGAGCGGCTAGGCCCGTGAGCCATGGCTGCTGAGCCTGCGCGTCCGGAGCCTGTGCACTGCAATGGGAGAGGCCACAACAGTGAGAGGCCCGCATACTGCAAAAAAAAAACAACAAACACCGATGACTGTCTACCTCCTGTGTCTTCTGGAAATAGAGGCTCTCACAGACCCTGAGCCTGTGACTCTCTGTATTCAGCTGCCCACCATGCTTTGAGTCATGGAAACAACACAGTCCAAGCTCAGCACAGCTACTGAGGCCTCCGTAGATTAAAACAGCCTGGAAACAAACCTGGAACCTCTGGCATATTCCACCTGTAGGAGTGGTGGCATCCTCTGTCTTTAGTTACATGCCAGATTCCATGGTGCTGGAAGGTCACCTCCATTCAGGCCCCTTGTCTACCTGGAGAGCCCCTTGGGATTAACTGAGTGAACTGCAGTGGAAGATGAACAGCACTGCCAACCATCAGACATGGTGGAGCTCAGTGAAATGTTGCTTCTTTCCATCCTTTAGCCAGGACATCCCTGATAAAGCACAGGACCCAAGGGACAGCACCCTTGGGCAAACTTCAGGCAAGAATCTTAGCATGGGATGACCTGGCTCACAATGGCCACATCTCCACATTTATTATAAGCTGTTGGGTCATTACTTTAAAATTGTCCCCTTGGTAAAAATAGCAAGAACCTCTAGGAATCTCTTGTCTCACAGTTAAATCAAAATCACACGTCTCAACATGTATTAACGCCACAATATGAGGCCTTGCCAGGACATTCCTTTTTCACTTCGGAGTTATAATTTAAACCTAAACTTCCTCCACAAATAAACCAAAAACCTGTCAAATGCAGCTGCACACCATTCTTGTGACTTGATTTTTCTGCTTCTGGTCTGAGTACTTTTATCAATTTTCAAGAAGCTCCAACCCTCCAAGTAAGCCATTGTTTCAACTAAACATGGCAAATGCTGAGGTCCACATCAACTCAAGCAGGTACCCTCTTAGAAGGGACAGTCCCATCCAACATCCCAGACAACATCATCCTGGCCCAGGAGCTCGTTGCTAGAGATGACATCACCTCAGATGATAACAGTTCAAATGACGTTGTCCCAACCCAAGACCTCAAAGTTGCAGTTGACTTCACCCCTTACACTAAAATCTTCACCCCGGCAATGCCCATGGACTGCCTCTCCTAAGGCACAAATTGGATGCAGGACATGTATTGCATTTCTTCCTTTCTTTTATTATTATTTTTAAAGGCATTTATTTATTGAGGCTGCGTTGGGTCTTCGTTGCTGCACACAGGCTTTCTCTAGTTTCAGAGAGCAGGGGCTACCCGTTGTTGCGGTGCGTGGGCTTCTGATTGCGGTGGTTTCTCGTTGTGGAGCACGGGTTCTAAGGCACGTGGGCTTCAGTAGTTGTGGCGCAGGGGCTCAGTTGCTCCGCAGCATGTGGGATCTTCCCGGAGCAGGGCTCGAACCTGTATCCCCTGCGTTGGTTACGTGCATGTAAAGAACAATAAATAAAAGCTGTGAATCAAGTTTATTCAGTATTTTACTGAGAACTACCGCCCAGGAGACAGCCTCTCAGATAGCTCTGAGAAACTGTTCTGAAGAGAAAAGAAGGGAGGTCAGGGGACTTCCCTGGCAGCCCAGTGGTTAAGACTCTGCACTTCCAATGCAGGAAGTGCAGGTTCCATCCCTGGTCAGGAAACTAAGATCCCACATGCCGCTGGTCACGAGGAATTTTAGTTAATGGTTTTAGTGTTTTTCTAAGTATGGGAAGATGCAAGAATCCAGATTCATAAAAAATTTCTCCTCAAAAACTGTAACTTTCTGAAAGCCTGTTCTGCCAGTTTTCCCAGAGCACAGAGTGCCTCATTCCTTACCTCTGCCCTGATCTATTTTCAGCGTGTGCTGGGGATCAGTGACTGCAGTGGCTAGTGACTCAATCCTTATAGATCCAGATGGCTAGCAGCATTCTTTAGTTGGCACTAACAATGTACATATTTTATGTCCCAATGACTTTATGGAATTGTTTGTCCATTTGTATCTGTAGACTCTTCATTGGAGTATAATTGCTTGACAATGGTGTGTTAGTTTCTGCTTTATAACAAAGTGAATCAGCTATACATATATCCCCACTATCTTCTCCCTCTTGCGTCTCCCTCCCATCCCCCCATCCCACCCCTCTAGGTGGTCACACAAAGCACAGAGCTGATCCCCCTGTGCTATGCGGCTGCTTCCCACTAGCTATCTATTTTGCATTTGGTATTATATATAAGTCCATGCACTCTCTCACTTCATCCCATCTTACCCTTCCGCCTCCCCTTGTCCTCAAATTCATTCTCTACATCTGCATCTTTATTCCTGTCCTGCCCCTAGGTTCTTCAGAACCTTTTTTTTTCTTTTTAGATTCCATATATATGTGTTAGCTTATGGTATTTATTTTTCTCTTTCTGACTTACTTCACTCTGTGTGACAGACTCTAGGTCCACCCACCTCACTACAAATAACTCCGTTCCCCTGCATCGTCAGGCGGACTCTCAACCACTGCGCCACCAGGGAAGCCCACATGATTCTTTTTGAATTATGGTTTTCTCAGGTTATATGCCCAGTATGTGTCTGTAGACTTTGGGAGCACTTATAATATTACTTTTACCGTCTGGGAACATGCTTAATGGGGTCTGAAATAGTATTTCTGAAAACTTATAGTGATTACTTGCAGACAACACTCCCCATAAGTCTCCCTACAGCCACTCTAAGAAGTAACGAAAGCCTCCTCTCCAGCCTAGTTAGATCCCTCGCAGTGCTTCTGGATTTGTGGGGGTGGGACCACCAGCTGGAGCCCTAGCTAGACCTCTGAGAACTACATTTCCTAGAGGACTGTGTGCCGAGAGGCAGCATGTCTAAGCCAATGAAAACCCAGGGTAAAGACATTCCTGCGCATGCGCTTTTCATCGGGGAGGGACTTCCGGCCGCCTCCTCGTGGCGGCCATTTTAATCGCTCTGGATTTGTTCTAGTTCAAGAGCGCTCCATGGGGGCTGAGATGACTGAGCTAAGGAGTTCCGAGTGGAGGTGTCCCCGTTGCACAGAGGCGGGTCTGAAGTTCGGCGACACCGCCTGGGGTGTCCCGCGTCAGACCCTGGATAAGGCCGGCCGTGGCTGGGTCCCTTCTGTTCTCCCGCCGCTACCGGCCCAGCTCCACCCACAGAGTCCGAATGCGGTGGCGGCGCTAAGGGACCCGCCTCAGGTAAACGCTCGTCCTCCGGGCCCTCACCCCCCCACCCCACCAGACACTAGATCCCCTGCCCACGTGCCCGCAGCTCAGGCCGCTGTGTCCAGGACGGTGAGGCGGTCGTGAATGGGCTCTCTTTCTGACAGTGTGATGGTGCGTGGGAGAGGGTGACAGGCGGGGGGACCAGCAGGTGCAAAGGCTTGGAGGTGGGACTGAGGAGGGAGGATTCGGGAAACCTGGAACTGTCTTGTATTTGCATGGAGTGGAGAGTGTGAGGTGGACGCGCACCTGCACTGTCAAGCTGAGGGGTTTGTACCTCCGTTCTGAGGACCCTGGCAGCCATGGTGGGTTGTGAAGAGAAGAGGGATATAGTCTGATTTAGGGTTTTAAAAGCTTTCCAAGAGCTACTCTGAGGGAGAACAGATTGGAATGGGGGTGATGAGGGTAGTGAGGCACAGGGAGGTTGAGTCCTTGTCCAACATAGAACTGGGAAGAGGCAGCACTGAGGTCTGAAGCAGAGAGTTTAGTCTTTTAGCCCAAGGTCATCTGGCCTCCAGGGCTGGCGAGGGGTACAGGGAGTTTTGAGCCCCTTGGAATACACCTTTATGGCTTGCTTCTGCCCACAGGTCCCCATGACTGAGGAAGCACTTAGAGAACCTACAAAGGGAAGTGGAGGGTGTCCCAGGCCCTCACTGGCTTGGATCTCATTCATATGAACTTGAGATTGTGGTGTCGTGGGACTCTTCACCTGCCATTTTCCCAGCCCTTGGGTTTGGGGATCTGGGAGAAATCCTCTAGACACATTCTAGTCCAGGCCAAGTGTTTCATGGAAGAGTTGCTTTCTGGTCATCTGTGAAAAATGGTGTAGAAGGTTATCCCAGAAACAGGTGCAGCATGTTCAAATGTTTGGTAGTGTGTCCACAAACTGGGAACAGGGCACAGCAGGTCTCCTTTCTTTTAGCAACAGAGCAAGGGTACAGCAGTCAGTCTTGTAATGTGGCTGTCTGAGAAGTTGGGCATCTATTGTGGAGGTAATGGGAGATTTGGAAAAGAGGAGGGAGATGATCTTACTTAGGTATAAACAGGCTCCATCTGGTTACAGAGTGGAAAACAGTCTTTGGGAGGAGGAAGGATGACCAGGGAGGAGGGTACTGCAGAAGTCCTAGTGCGTGTTCATGGACCAGAGTAGTGGCTGTGGAGTTGGAAGAAGTGGTTGGATTCTGGATCCATTATTTAAGAAGGGCTGCCCAGATTTTCTGATTTTGAGGGTGGGAGAGAGAATGGTAAGAGTCAGTGATCGCAGTAAAGTTTTGGTCTTAACAGCTGAAAGACTGGAAGCTTCATTAACTGAGATGAGATAATCAGTAGTAAGAGTGATTTTCATTGGAGATATCAGGAATTTTGTTTTTGGCTGTGTTAAAATTATGAGATTTCTCAGAAAACAAAGGAGTAGTGACATCAGGTGGGCAGCACAGAGATCTGGAAATCTGGGGTGTGGTTCGGGATGGAGACATCTGAAAGTGGTGGCTAGTGTCTGCACCGGTGTGGAACTATGGATTGTATTTAGAAGGTGGAATTCAGGCCATGGTGATATTGTTACTAGCAGGTCAGAAAGAAGTGTATGAGTTCCAAGAATTGATATATTGCTTGGGCACCTGGTTGGGGGTTATGGACATCATAAACACAGATGTAGGAGAGAAATAGCCCTGAAGGGAGTATGTGTGAGGCCTGAGGTGTTGGCAGGTGTCCAAGACTTCCAAAGGTAGAGTAGACAGACAGATGCAGAGGCAGAGAACTAACAGAGATAAGATGCATTTGCTAGAATTTTGTGGTGAGCTTTGGTGGGATGTTTCAGTAGATAATGTAGATAACATAATGGGAAAATGTGGTTATCTGTGAGAATCACTATGCTTAGTGTGGGTACCATTGTGGCTGGGATTTTAATGAGGGTTAGGTGGAGAGAGGAGGATTGTGGCTGCTGAGGGAATGAGTACAGCCTAGAAGTAGGAGAGGGTTATGGGTATCTGAAATACACATATGGTTCTGTATGACTAATGTTGAAGCTAGAATTAGAAACAGGCAGAAAGGCCTTCAAATTGTTTTGGGATCCATCAGAGGTCTTGGGTAGAATTGGATTCTGTTTGAATTTGCCAGGTTCTCTGGGGTGAGTCCAGGAAGATGACTATAGTGTGGGACAGAGAGTTGGCAATGGCTGCGAGGATGCAACCGTGGGGTCTGGAGATGTGAGAGAGGTACATGTGGAGAGAGGGAGCATGAATTGATGGACCCTGGGCCCTGGTACAGGAGACTTAAGAGTGATGGGTGACTCCACATTTTATTGTGAGGCATGATATGGAAGACCCCCTGGAAATTGCCCGACAGGAAGAGATGGAGCCATGCAGTTCTGTCCCTGAGCATCTCTCTGATGGCATCTCTCTGTCTACCTGTCTGTAGTTGCTGAGGGCTGGGCACAGTGATTAGTGGAACCATGAGGAGAGAGCAGTACCAATGGCATCAGGTTCTGGTGTCTCATCTGAAGTGGGGAGCCTGGAAGAAACTTGAGCATGGGCTGGATGTGTGCAGGATGGATTGTGGGTCCTCAGGAGAAAGGACCAGTGGTTTCATATGTCCCCATCATGACAGGCTAGTGTGACTTTTGAGGACGTGGCTGTGTACTTCTCCTGGGAGGAATGGAGTCTCCTTGATAAGGCCCAGAGACACCTGTACCATGATGTGATGCTGGAGATCTTTACACTTATATCCTCACTGGGTAAGGCCTGCACACCCACCCCTATGACCTGGGCTAGACTTTGCCTTTCTGCTTTTCCTTAGGGGCTGCTCTGTCCTTCCTGCATCCAAACCATGGGGACTACTTCCTTTCCTAGTTCCTTTGGAAGGTGCTGCTGTTGCTAGGGCTGGGTTGTTTGCACTGCCCTTTTCTCTCCTTGGAGACCTAATACCTGCTGCTCTGAAGCCTAGTAGGAAGCCAAATGGGTCCCATCTTGCTTGCCTCCTCCCTAGTTGGGTGACTTTCCAGATCCATGATTCCTAGGTTTTGTTCCCTTCTTTTGACTGTTCTTTCATGCCTGCCTGTGCCAAGAATTGCACATCACTGGGCATAGGCACTAGTTAGGTGCACCATGAGCTGTGTTTGTAATACCCTCATCTGAGGTTCTTTTTGTAACATTTACTTTTCTTTTCTGTGCTCTGTTATGTGATGTTTCTTTGGGCTGGAACTGGCCACTTGCCTGTCCTGTCTGTCCCTTAGGACTTGAATTTTCTAAGTCCCATGTAGTTAATGTGGGTTGCAGGGGAGAGTCCTGGGTGCTTCATAGAATGGCCCACTGTGGCACGATGGGCTAGAGGGGGCCTGGCAAGGACATGACATCAGGGTTGTGTTCACATCATACCAGGAACCTGTTCAAACTAGTGTTTTGGTGCCACTGCTGGGTGCCACACCTCATTTCCATCTCTTTTTCCCCGTTCTTTATACTTGGCCAGCTTGTCACTTTAACTCTGACTTCTGGCCCCTGGCTATACCCAACTTTCCTTCCTCCACCTGTTAGCTATTCTTCTCTACTGCTGCATCTGCTGTGTTCTCCAGTGTTGGCTCACATGTAACAGGTGGTGTGCACATTTCCTTGATAGTCCTTGAAAACCAGTTAGTCATTTGCAAATGGATTTTTCTATCCCTGGACAAAAATTTCTGTACAACACTCACATGTTAGCAGCAGCTAAAGCACTGCTCAAGGTGTGAAGAGTGAGTTTAAAACTGCCTGCCTCTCCTCACTCTGCTGCATCACATTCTTAACAGTTTTTCATCTTGTGAGGTTTCTCTACTTCTGTAACCTTTTAGAGTCCCCGTACTGCAAAACAGCCTCTTCCTCGTCCTGACTCCAACTCCGTCATCCTGAAAACCACCTCATGTATTCATTCTTTGGTGTGCCAGACACATATTTGTGATGTGGCTGCCACCAGTCCCCAAAGTGAAGTCCCCACGTACTTCACTAGCATTTTTCTGTTTTCAGGTTGTTTGTGTGGCATAGAGAATGACAAGGCTCCTTCAGGACAGAGTGTTTCTCAGGAAAGAATGCCACAAATCAGGACTCTAAAGCCAGATCCGTCAACCCAGAAAGCTCATCTCTGTGAGATGTGTGCTCCTGTCATGAAGGACGTTTTGTACCTGGCTGAGCATCAAGGAACATATACTGGGCAGAAATCGTGTACATGTGTAGCATGTGGGAAACAGTTCTGTTTCAGGGCAAATCTTGACCAACACCAGGAGAAGCACAGTGGGGAAAAACCCTGCAGCAAGGGTATGAACAGGACTTCCTTTGTGAAGAGCTATGGAATCTATTTGTCAGGGAAGCCTTTCACCTGTGGGGAGGGTGGAAAGGACACTGTGGGCCTTTTCCAGTACCAGGCCACTCCCAAAGCAGTACTGAATATACACAGCAGTACTGGCTGTGAGGAGGCCTTTCACTGTGGAAAAAGTCCTTACAAGTGTGGTGAATGTGGGAAAGCCTTCCGCTGCAAACGTACACTTGTTCAGCACCAAAGAATTCACTCTGGAGGACTGTATGAGTGCAGTGAATGTGGGAAAACCTTCACTTACAAGCACACATTTCTTCGGCACAAGACGCTTCATACTGGAGAAAGGCCTTTTGAATGCAGTGAATGTGGGAAGACCTTCAGGTTCAAATATAAACTTGTTCAGCACCAGCGTATTCACACTGGAGAAAGGCCTTATGAGTGTGCCGAATGTGGGAAAGCTTTTGGGTGCAAATCCAAACTTGTTCGGCACCAGAGAATTCACACTGGAGCAAAGCCTTATGAGTGTACTGAATGTGGCAGATTCTTTAGACAAAGTTCCAGTCTTGTTCAGCATCAGAGAATTCACACAGGAGCAAGGCCTTATGAATGTGGTGAATGTGAGAAATCTTTTAGCCAAAGCTCCAGCCTCATTCAGCACCGCAGAATTCACACTGGAGAAAGGCCTTATGAATGCAGTGAATGTGGGAAATCCTTTAGCCAAAGCTCCAGCCTCATTCAACACCGAAGAGTTCATACAGGAGCAAGGCCTTATGAGTGCAGGGAATGTGGGAAATCCTTTAGCCAAAGCTTCAGCCTCATTCTACATCGGAGAATTCACACTGGAGAAAGACCTTATGAATGCAGTGAATGTGGAAAATCTTTTAGCCAAAACTACAGCCTCATTCAGCACCATAAACTTCACACTAGATAAAGGCCTCAAGAGTACAGCCAACATGAGAAAGCCTTCAGTTACCAGTCTGCTCTGATTCAACACCAAAATCTCACAACTCAGTTCTAAGTTTTAGGAATTCAGCTAATGTGGAAAAAATACCTTCTGGATAAGGAAATCTACATAAGATAATGGCCTTAGACCTTCAGGGAATTTGCTATCTCTTTGCTCAGTGTGATAGCACTAGAGAGCCTCTATGAGGAGCAATCTGCCATGAGTTCCAGGTATGTGAGAAATTTTCAGGAGCGACATTTCATATTTTACCTGCTCAGGAACCTTGCCATAATTAAGTCACTGCCAGATTCTGTGGCAGAAGTCAACTCGCCTCTACCATCTGGCAGGTCCTCATAGTGTGCATCAGTCACCACAGCATGCTCAGAGAAGACAGATGTTTGTACTCTCTCTCCCATTCTCTAGAGGAAATCGTAGTCAAAGCCCCTAGGGAGTTCCCATTCCCTTCTCTCTAACTAGTTATGGCATGGACCTGATCCAGTTTGGGCCCAAAGGACCCAGTCTGGGAACTGCTGGTGGCTTGTAAAGTTTTCCTTCTTCATGGCATTGTGGGTCTTAGGGGTGAAACTTTTGAAGCATTCTCTGTCCTCCAAGTCGCCAACCTGGGAATGATCTGCTGCATATTGCTCTGATATGTACAATAATAAAAATCTTATTGTTTAAGTCACCTTTAATCTTAACAGTTTTATTCACTATGTGGGGTAGTTGAAAACAATTTGAAAAACAAAATGAAAATAGAATTTGGCTTTGCTAGTGTGAACAGGTGGACAGGTTTCATGAGGGTCTCAGGGAACAGTATGGTGTAAGAAAGTCTGTCTTACTACAGTTTTTGTCTAAGCTGTATTCCTGTCTGTGGTAAAATAAAAAAGTAAATATTTGATGTTTGTCCCTGGTTCCTGGCAGAGATCTTCTAAAACCCTTGGAATTTCCTGAGTAATAGGAGTTTTTTTGTGTGATAATGAAATGACTCAAGGTGGAGGCCTGTACAGATCTTCAGCGTGGGGGCTGGTCACCAGATATTAGAGGGTTAGAACTTTTAAGCCCCACCCCTGACATCTGGGGAGGGGAAGGAGCTGGAGATTGAGTTCAGTCACAATGGCCAGTGATTTAGTCAACCGTGCCTATGTAATGATACCTTAGTAAAAAATCCCTAAACAGTAGGGTTTGGGGAGTTTCCATGTTGGTAAACACATCCAACCAGGAAGGGGGGTATACCCTGATTCCACTGGGTTAGAGGCTCCTGTGCTTGGGGTTCTTTTGGACCTCACTTTATCTGGCTGTTGACTTGTGTCCTTCATAATAAACTGTAATTGTAAGTATAGCATTTTCCTGAGTTCTATAAGTCATTCTAGCAAATTATCAAACCAGATTTGTAGTCGACTTGGCAGAAGTGGGAGTAGCCTTGGGACCCATTTTGTGGTTGGCAGTCTTATGGGACTGAGTCCTTAATGGGTGGGGTCTGCACTAACTCCAAGTAGTTAGTGTCAGAATTGAATTGAATTGTAGGATACCCAGTTGGTGTTGGAGAATTGGTGATGGAATGACATATTTGGTGTCAGAAAAAGCCATACAATATACAAGGCATTCTGGGAAAGACTGTTGACATCTGTGGTCCTAATAAGTACCTTGGATGTCAGGGTTTTTCTGTAGGCCCAAAGACCACCCTCAAGAGAGCACAGCTGTTACAAACTACAATACTTTTGGAACTGCAGTATCTAGGATGTGATAATTGTTCCCAGGTATAGTGAGAAATCAGTAGCACTTAGATTATGCAACATGACATTATTGAAGCCTGATAATCTAAAGTGAATTCAGAAAATACAAAGTGCTGATTAATCTTTCTTTGGCTCTGAAATTATTGTGAGATTCTTAAATATTAAAACCAGTTTTAAAAATCTTCATATCAATATTTACCATTAAACTTGGAGTTAAATTTTAGGATCGTCTCTGCATGGAAATTTTATTAAGACCATAGATGATGACTTCCTCATTTCACAATTTCCACATACACTTTTGTCAGCCCAGAGAACCTTTGCTGCAGTCTCCATGTTCCATTTGCTCAGCCACCATCTCTTACAAAAAGCCTCACTATAGGCGTACCTCAGATGTTGTGGGTTCGGTTCCAGACCACGTCAGTAAAGCAAATATTGCAGTAAAGGAGGTCACATGAATTCTTTGGTCTCCCAGTGCTTATAAAAGTTATGTTTATACTGTAGTCTATTAAGTGTGCAATAGCATGATGTCTGAAAGAACAATGGACATACTTTATTTAAAAGGTACTTTATTCCTAAATTAAAAATGCTCACCATCATCTGAGCCTTCAGTGAGTCATAATTTTTTGCAATAGTAACATCAGAGACCACTGATAAAGATCATAACAAATATAACGATGAAAATGTTTGAATTGTTGCAAGAATTACCAAAATGTGACATAGCCATAAAGTGAGAAAATGCTGTTGGAAAAAAACAGCACCAATAGATTTGCTTGATGCAGAGTTGCGACAAACCTTCAATCTGTAAAAAAAAAACTCGGTGTCTGCAAAGCACAATAAAATGAGGTATGCCTATAAGTTGCCTTTTGTTTGAAGGGAACACATATTGCAGAGCTGAACTGTAGTTCTAAATTTTTTTTTTTAATCTTAAGTTTTGTTTTATAATATTTATTTTTTAATTAATTAATTTTGGCTGTGCCAGGTCCCAGTTGTGGCAAGCAGGATCTTAGTTGCAGTATGCAGACCACTTAGTTGCAGCATGCATGCAGGATCTAGTTCCTTGACCAGGGATTGAACCTGGGCCCCTTGCATTGAGAGCACGGAGTCTTACCCACTGGACCACCAAGGAAGTCCCTATTTTTGTTTTTTTACCCTAAATCTGCACTCTTTGATCTGACATCCAGAATGCCAAGAGCTTCTTAAAATCTTAGTTTTGCTTTGTAGACTCACCCCACTTGAATTCTTATTATGAACTCAGTAGCATCTTCATGGTGTGTCATAGGCCATTTATAGTGGAACATATAATTCCTACTTATGGTTCTAATGAGAACTGTCCTTACAGCACAACCACTAGATCCCAGCAGTTAGGGAAGTGTACTTGCACCCTACCCCAATAACCCTTGGCCCAGTTGCACATGCTAGCCACTTACTGCAGGGAGCATAAGATGCAGATACGGTGGAAGGCCAGATCCATCATCAGGTTCACAAACACATTCTCTGCTCTTCAAAGCTACATAATTCCTGAACTCAACAATCACTGCTCTAACATTCCATTGCTCCTGTTGGATAAAAAGACTCCGTATTTTGATTACTTATTAGTCTTACTAACTGCCACCACCTGCAAACTTCACATCACTTAGTTGGGGAATGTCCAGATAACCTAGGACCTCTTCTAGCCTGAATTGTCCTACTAATTAGTCCTACTAATTATCTATAAATGTTTAGTCCATCTGCTTAAAGAGCTATCATTACTGATCTCTCATTTAAAAGATTCCAAATCCTGGTCAAGGACTTTACCTGAATGCTCCAGTTGTCCCCTATTCCAGCAGGACCTTCCCCACTTCTGCTACTTGCCTGCCCAGCTTGGTGTTCCTAGCCTAATATATTCACCAAAAACCTCAAGAATCTCAAAACTATTTGTTACTTCATATAAAGTTCCCCCAGGATTACTTCTATCTATATTAACATTCTGCCTTTATACAGAGAAAAGAAAATCATTATTTGATTTTATTTGATAATACCCTCTGCCTCCCAAATCTAAAACAAATATCTTATGGGCTCCCTTATGTTGAGAAGGTAGTGATGCCTCCCCTGAATTTAGGGTCAGTCCCTCCATTAATGCCATCTAAGGATGATTTTCCCATGACTTAGCTTCTGAGGGGTTTTGTTCTTGGTTTTGTAAATCTATTGATGATAAACCACCAATCATTGATCTTCAGTCTTTTTATCTGTTTTACAAATAGCATCAATAAAATTTGTGTACTTCATAAAATAGCTACCCTTCACTCTGATTTAGTACATTTTTTTTATGTTCTACCATTTCTCTCCCTCATGCTTTATGGCTAAACTTTTATGAGCATTTTCTCTCTCTTTTTGTTTCTATTACCTCAACTCCTATGTAGTTCTCTAATCTTTCTAATGAGAGTTTTTATCTTCACAACTCCATCATCATTAATGAATTTAAGATTTTCCTTAAAGTTCCTTTCAGGAGCTTTTGACACCATTTTATTTCCTTTGTATTCTTAATTTCACGGGCCCAGCTGCTCTGTGGCATGTGGGATCCTCCTGGACTGGGGCATGAACCCGTGTCCCCTGCATCGGCAGGTGGACTCCCAAGCACTGCACCACCAGGGAAGCCCTGTTTTTTTTTTATTAAAAAAAATTTTTTTTTGGCTTCTTGTGCAGCTTGCAGAATCTCAGTTCCCCAACCAGAGACTGAACACGGTCCACAGCATGAAAGCCCGGAAGGAATCCTAATTACTGGACTACCAGGGAACTCCCTGGATTTGTTTTTTTAAAATGCATTCCCTTAATATTGTAATAAACAGGAGCTCAATCAGCAGTTATTTCTCTCTTCACAACCTATACAGAGACAGGAGAAGATGGTGGAAGAGTAGGACGTGGAGATTACCTTCCTCCCCACAGATACATCAGAAATACATCTACACGTGGAACTGCTCCTATAGAACACCCACTGAACGCTGGCAGGAGACCTCAGACCTCCCGAAAGGGAAGAAACTCCCCACGTACCTGGGTAGGGCAAAAGAAAAAAGAAAAAACAGAGACAAAAGAATAGGGATGGGACCTGCACCAGTGGGAGGGAGCTGCAAAGCAGGAAAGGTTTCCACACACTAGAAGCCCCTTCGCGGGTGGAGACTGCAGGTGGCAGAGGGGGGAAGCATCAGAGTTATGGAGGAGAACGCAGCAACACGGGTGCAGAGGGCAAAGTGGAGAGATTCCCGCACAGAGGATCGGTGCTGACCAGCACTCACCAGCCCGAGAGGCTTGTCTGCTCACCCGCCAGGACGGGCCGGGGCTGGGAGCTGAGGCTCGGGGTTCGGGGGTTAGATCCCAGGGAGAGGACTGGGGTTGGTGGCATGAACACAGCCTAAAGGGGTTAGTGCACCACGGCTAGCTGGGAGGGAGTCCAGGAAAAGTCTGGAGCTGCTGAAGAGACGAGACGTTTTCTTGCCTCTTTGTTTCCTGGTGCGTGAGGAGAGAGGATTAAGAGCACTGCTTAAAGGAGCTCCAGAGATGAGCATGAGCTGCAGCTATCATCATGGACTCCCTACCTCCAGACTCCGGAGCCTGTGCAGCCCACCACTGCCAGGGCCCCATGATCCAGGGACAACTTTCCCAGGAGAACACATGGCATGCCTCAGGCTGGTGCAACGTCATGCCAGCCTCTGTCGCTGCAGGCTCACCCCACACTGTACCCCTCCTCCCGCCGGCCTGAGTGAGCCAGAGCCCCCAAATCAGTGACTCCTTTAACCCCGTCTTGTCTGAGCTAAGAACAGACGCCCTCAGGAGACCTACATGCAGAGGCGGGGCCAAATCCAAAGCTGAACCCCAGGAGCTATGTGAACAAAGAGGAGAAAGGGACATTTCTCTCAGCAGCCTCAGAAGCAGCGGATTAAAGCTTCACAGTCAACTTGATGTACCCTGCATCTGTGGAATACCTGAATAGACAATGAATCATCCCAAATTGAGGAGGTGGACTTTGGGAGCAAAATATATTTTTTTCTCCCTTTTTCCTCTTTTTGTGAGTGTGTATGTGTATGCTTCTGTGTGAGATTTTGTCTGTATAGATTTGCTTTCACCATTTGTTCTAGGGTTCTGTCCGTCCATGTTTTTTGTTTGTTTTTTACAAATGTTTTCTTAATAATTATTTTTTATTTTAATAACTTTATTTTATCTTTATTTTATTTTATCTCCTTTCTTTCTTTCTTTCTTTCTTTCTTTCTTTCTTTCTTTCTTTCTTTCTTTCTTTCTTTTCTTTCTTTCTTTTCTTTCTCCCTTTTATTCTGAACCATGTGGAAGACAGTCTCTTGGTGCTCCAGCCAGGTGTCAGGGCTGTGCCACTGAGGTGGGAGAGCCAACTTCAGGACACTGGTCCACAAGAGACCTCCCAGCCCCACATAATATCAAATGGCAAAAATCTCCCAGAGATCTCCATCTCAACATCAACACCCAGCTTCACTCAACGACCAGCAAGCTACAGTGTTGTACACCCTATGCCAGATAACTAGCAAGACAGGAACACAGCCCCATGCATTAGTAGAGAGGCTGCCTAAAATCATAATAAGGTCACAGACACCCCAAAACACACCACCAGACGTGGACCTGCCCACCAGAAAGACAAGATCCAGCCTCATCCACCAGAACACAGGCACCAGTCCCCTGCACCAGGAAACCTACACAACCCACTGAACCAACCTTAGCCACTGGGGACAGACACCAAAAACAACAGGAACTATGAACCTGCAGCCTGCAAAAAGGAGACCCCAAACACAGTAAGATAAGCAAAATGGAAAGAAAGAAAAACACACAGCAGATGAAGGAGCAAGGTAAAAACCCACCAGACCTAACAAATGAAGAGGAATAGGCAGTCTTCCTGAAAAAGAATTCATAATAATGAACCCAAAACAATTAAGAAAATAGGAATAGGAACACAAATACCGATAATTACCTTAAATGTAAATGGATTAAATGCTCCCACCAAAAGACACAGATTGGCTGAGTGGATACAAAAACAAGACCCGTATGTATGCTGTCTACATGAGACCCACTTCAGACCTAGGGACACATGCAGACTGAAAGTGAGGGGATGGAAAAAGATATTCCATGCAAGTGGAAATCAGAAGAGACCTGGAGTAGCAATTCTCATATCAGACAAAATCGACTTGGAAGACTATTACAAGAGACAAAGAAGGACACTACATAATGATCAAGGGATCGATCCAAGAAGAAGATATAACAATTGTAAATATTATGCACCCAACATAGGAGCACCTCAATACATAAGGCAAATACTAACAGCCATAAAAGGGGAAATCGACAGTAACACAATCATATTAGGGGAATTTAACACAACCTATACACATTCTATTGGTAATCTTATGCAATGGCGTGGTTGTAAATATCATTTTAAGCTCAAAACTTCCAAATGTATATTTCCATCCAAAAATCCAGTGATTGTTTAATGATCTACTTTGTAACCTATTCCTGGACATCTGGTAGACATAACACACTCAACATCTTCAAACTTCTCAGCTTTCATTTAAAAATTTTTTTTAAACTTTATTTATTTAGAGCAGTTTTAGGTTGACAGCAAAATTGACTGGAATGTACAGCAATTTCCCATATACACCATGCCCCCATATATGCATAACCTTCCCCATTATTAACACCCCCCACTAGAATGATATATTTGTTACAATTGATGAACCTAAAATTACACATTATCACCCAATGACCATGGTTTTCATTAGGGTTCACGCTTGGTGTACATTTTATGTGTTTGGGTAAATGTATAGTGGCATGTATCCATTGTTCTGAGCTGGTCTCAGTCTGTCAGTGAGGAATGCTGTGGTTGGACTGGCTCTTGTGTTTCTCATTGTGATTGCAAGATGCCCTTCAGCAATATCCAGGAAACTGAAAAAAATACAGGTTTATTATTACCTTTAAACAGTTTTTTACTACACTTATTTATTGATTGATATTATTTGGCCGTGCAGCATGTGGGATCTTAGTTCCCTGATCAGGGATCGAACCTGCACCCCCTGCAGTGTAAGCGTGGAGTCTTAACTAATTGACTGCCAGGGAAGTCCATATAGGTTTATTATTTACAAACCTGGAAATTACATACAACATCTGGATCCACATAGCAAGGTCGAGGTGAGAGAGGGAGTTCATGGGCCTGGGGTTCTGCTTTTATTGTGGTCGAGAGTGGGGGTGTAGGGTTTCATGGCCTCACTCTTTATTGGGGAATTAAAAACATAAGAGTAGGAGTTTAAAGCACAGTAAGAGAAAAAAACAAGTAGCCCAAATGGTCAGTTACTGAAATCAACCAACAGCTCCTAAAGCAAAGGAGCCCTAGTGGGAAAGGCAGCCTGGCTCTTTAATCACCTGGCTAGCAATGTTGTTTATTACAGATAGACATCTTTGAATTGGATGCCTCTTTGATGCCTTGGCAAACAAAGTTTACGTCAGGCACTTGCGTTACAAAAAAGAAAACAACTGTCAGGGCTTACACTTCAATCCACTATTAGAGTTCCATTCAGATGAGTTTCACTGCCCTAAAAATTCTCCACCTTTTTATCCCTCCCTCCTGCCTAAGGCCTGGTAACCACTGATATTTTTACTGTCTCCATAGGTTTGCCTTGTCCAGAATGTCAGATTTGAAATCATACAGTACGTAGCCTTTTCAGATTGGCTTCTTTGCCTTAGTAATATGCATTTAAGTTTCCTCCATGTCTTGTCGTGGCTTGATAGCTCATTTCTTTTTAGAGCTGAATAGTATTTCCTTGTCTGTATGTACTACAGTTTATTTATCCATTCATCTCCTGGACATCTTGCTTGCTTCCAAGATGGAACATTGACAGTTATGAATTAAGTTGCTAAAACCATCCATGATGTGCAGGTTTTTGTGTGGACAAACGTTTTCAATTCCTTTGGGTAAATACCAAGGAACAAAATTTCTGGATTGTATGGTAAGTCTATGTTTAGTTTTTTAAGACACTGCAAGACTGTCTTGCAAAGTGGCTGTGCCACTTGCATTCCACCCAGCAATGAATGAGAGTTCCTGTTGCTAAACATCCTCACCAGCATTTGGTGTTTTCAGTGTGTGAGCTTTCTTTTAATTCTGCTCTGGTCACAGCTTTCCCATTTTCAGTCGATGCCAACCCCATCCTTCCAGTTGCTGAGACTAAAAATTCTAGGTATCATCCTTGACTCATTCTTTTTCTCATACCACAGAACCAGCCCCATAGGAAATCTGATTGGGTCCACTTTCAAAATATATCTTGAGTCTCACCACTTTTCATCACTATGTCTGCCCCCAGCCTGATTAGCACCATCCTCTAGCTGGATTTTTGCAGTGGTCATCTAACTGATTTTCTGTATCCTAAGCTTGTTTTTTTGCAGTCTATTCTCAACTCTCCAGCCAACATGACCCTTCAACACTATGAGTCAGGTAGTGTCCATCTTTGATTAAAATCCTGGAAAGACTCCTCCTTTTACTTAAAGAAAATTCAAAAGTTTTGCAAGACCCTGAGGCACTTCACAGGCCTTTAGCCCATGTTCCTCTCGCCCTCCTTTTTTTTTTTTTTTTTTTGAATTAAAAAAAGGATATTTATTTAGGGCTTCCCTGGTGGTGTAGTGGTTGAGAGTCCGCCTGCCGATGCAGGGGACGTGGGTTCGTGCCTGGTCTGGGAAGACCCCACATGCCATGGAACGGCTAGGCCCGTGAGCACGGCTGCTGAGCCTGAGCGTCCAGAGCCTGTGCTCCACAACGGGAGAGGCCACAACAGTGAGAGGCCTGCGTACCGCAAAAAAAAAAAAAAAAAAGAAAAGAAATTATGTATTTAGGCTGCATTAGGTCTTACTTGCAGCATGTGGGATCTTTAGTTGTGGCACATGTGTGGGATCTAGTTCCCCAGCCAGGGATGGAACCCAGGCCCCCTGTATTGGCAGCGTGGAGTCTTACCCACTGGACCAGCATGGAAGTCCCTCTGACCTCTTTTTTTTTTTTTCTATAAATTTACTTATTTATTTTGGCAGCCTTCTCATTGTGGTAGCTTCTCTTGTTGCAGAACATGGGCTCTAGGCGCGTGGGCTTCAGTAGTTGTGGCTCACAAGCTCTAGAGCGCAGGCTCAGTAGTTGTGGTGCTCGGGCTTAGTTGCTCCATGGCATGCGGGATCTTCCTGGACCAGGGCTCGAACTTGTGTCCCCTGAATTGGCAGGATGATTCTTAACCACTGTGCCATCAGAGAAGTCCCTGACCTCCTTTTTAAAACTCCCTTCCTCACTCACCTAATTCCATGGGCATGAGCACCTGGCTTTGCTTAGGACATGTCACTGGCTGATACAGTTCTTGGATATGCACAAAAATGCCACATGACTTAATTAATCATTTTTCAAGTCTTGCCTGAAGTATCCATGAGGTTTCTCATTACTACTCTATTTAATATTACACCGTCTCATTCCCTGCTCTTCCCCGAAATCCAGCTTTTTTCCCCAAAGGCACCTATCGTCATACAGCATATCGTATAATTTACTTATTTTTTCATATTTGCATCTTTGCTTCTCTCTTCCATCTGTAAGTATTTTAAAAACAAGGAAATATGAGTGGACTCAAAGTGACATTTGATGTGGTGTGTCCATTAGGTTTTGTAGCTTTGGGGAGTATCTGAGAGAACATTTCTAAACATTTCTTCGATCCTCGCAGTGTACACTACACGGAAACTGGGCGATGGCTTCTTAAGAAGAGTGAAGCTCCGCCCGGTCCTCGGAGCCGCGAGGCCCCAGCGTCCCTTGTGGTTCCACGCGAGGGCGTCAACGAGTCGCTGCGGCCGATGGCTCAGCGGGAACTACATTACCCAGAAGCCCGTGCGCCGCGCAGCGGCGGCACTGTGGTATTTCCGTACGTGCTGAAGTCTTCTGGGAGGGACTTCCGGTATCTTCGCGGCGGACATTTTGTTGGCTCTTGGTCTACCCATCAGAGCATAACATCGGGAGCTGTGGGTCGATTCAGAGGTGACGGAAAGTGAGAAGGCGCGAGAGGCTACCCTGTCCTCGATGCAGAGTGGCTCGGTGGTGGCAGCGCTCGCGAGAATTCCGCCGCCTGGCCGAGCGACGGCTATGCCCGGTTTCCGACCTGGGATCCCTCCCGAATCTGTGTGGTCCAGACTGTGATGGCGGCGGCCTTGGGGACGGACTGGCTTAGGTGGGTGCTGCGTTCCCCGGATCTTGACGCGTCCCTCCCCCCACCTTCGAATCGTAGGACCCCGAGTGGTGACTATTGAGGCTCTTCTGGTCCAGACTCCAGGGCGTATGCGGATGGAGCCGCCATTTCTTTTTTTTTTTTTTGCGGTACGTGGGCCTCTCACTTTTGTGGCCTCTCCTGTTGCGGAGCACAGGCTTCGGACGCGCAGGCTCAGCGGCCATGGTTCACAGGCCTAGCCGCTCCGCGGCATGTGGGATCTTCCCGGACCGGGGCACGAACCCGTGTCCCTTGTATCGGCAGTCGGACTCTTAACCGCTGCGCCACCTGGGAAGCCCAAGCCGCCATTTCTAATAGCCAGTGTGGTGAGACGTTTAAGAGTGGTACCCCGCTGAGCCACTAGTGGAAGCAAAGATTTGGGGTTGTCACTGAGTCGGGAACTTTCGGGAAACTGGGGTGTTCACATCTTAAGGAAGCAGAGAGTGCGAGTAGTAATGCTTGGAACGTCAGGGTGAGGCGAGTGCTTTCATTAGGAGGACGTTGGGAGCCGTGGAGGAACATGACGTGATCAGGGATTTTTAAAAGTATTCCCAAAGCTCAGGGGAAAACAAACTAGGGTGGGGTGGAGATGATGAGGATGGAGGCAGGGAGACCGGTGAGGAGGCCACAAACTCCAGGAACGTTGTGTTGGTGACTGTACCAGAACAGTGGCAGGGGAGGGATTGGGACTGGATAAATCATTAAATTCTGGAGAGATTTTAAAGATAGAACCAACAGAATTTTCTGGTGTGTTAGATACGGCTGTGAGTGAAAAAGGGATGTGAAGGACCACCCAAGTTTTGTTTTGTTTTTCCCTGAACATCTGAAAGAATGGAAATGGGTAAGTTGGACGAGGGAAGCACCTTTCAGGGGGAACAGGAGTTGAACTTAGGACATGGTAAATCCATAGTGTTTCACAGTATTGGCGTTACATAAGCATTTGGATATGCTGGTCTGGAGTTCTGCATAACAAGCTGGGCTGGAGACCTCTGAGGAGTGAGGTCTTATCAAAGCCTGGAGATGAGATTTAGGGGGAGAATGTTAAGGTTGTTATTTTATGTGGTCCCTGAGGTGAATGAGTACAGGGAAAAGGGGTGGATGTCCCTGAGATTTCCTCCAGAAAGGAGAGGTCCTGGAATATGAAAGGGTTATGGGTGGTGTCAGCAGGAGAGAGAGGGCTGTAGCGTATTAGGAACCTGACCTGAGATGGAGAGCAAGGTGTAAGGTGCTATAAATTTGTCACTCTGTGGACTCAGCATGCCCCTCTGTGGAGCCGAGGAAAAGTCAGCCAGGCTAGTGGAGCAGCCCCACCCCAATCCAGGGCACTGTTACATCAGTTCCCTGACTTATCAGGTGAGGAGAGATGATGAACACCTCTAATGAAGGGCCACCAGCATGCTCACCTTCAGAGGAATATATACCAGGTAGGCTGGTTTGGTGAAAGGATCTAGTGTATACCTGGCAAGTATACGTTAGCAGGCAGTTAAAAATTAAAAATATTTAGGTATGATAAATTTATACCACTGCTTAAATGATTGAAAAAGTTGTCTCTAAGTATTTGATTACAATGAAAAGTCTTAAATATCAAGTTTTATTAAAGACTTAAAAACAAACCCCAAACTTACAAGAACCTATTATGTACTTCATTCAAGCCAAAAACTGTTAAGAATGTGGATGGTAAAAGTTATTTCAAAGGTACTTGGCGCCTACTAACACGTCTGATACAGACAGCCCTATTAGGTGGATACCACCATTATCCCTGCTTTGTACGTGAGAACACAGAGAAATCTTGGATCATGGTTACATAGCTGGTAGGAGGCAGCACTAAGGTCTGAGTATCTTAAGTTAGACAATCTGAAATCATCCTCACCAAAGGGCAAGGTAGGGGTGAGAGGAACAGTTGTCTTTGAGATCCCACTGTGGTAACCTGCCACTCCCAGCTCCCTCTTCCTGCCAGATTGCTGTGGTGGCAGAAGTGATTAAGATCCCTGCATAGATGAGTGCAAAGTGTACAGGTCCTCAGTCAACCATGATCTTGGCAACGCATTATGGCAGATAATGGTGTCTTGGGAATCTTAGCCTACCCTTCTGCCTGCCATTGGGTTTGGGGATCCTGGTGTCACCAGAGGACTTGTGCCCTGCAAACTATTCTGGAATTATATGGAAGGGTTTCCATTTTCAGCAAGTAATGGGAAGAAGTATGGAACAGTGCCCATGGGAACCATCATATGCAAATACATCACTTGAGACTGAACTGGTCATTTTCGGGGAACTTTAGTTCTCCATTATGTCTAGTGATCAGAGAGTAGGGGACAGGTTTCAGCTCTGAAGTGGCAGCCTGTGGAGCTGGGCTTCTGTTCTGAAAGTGGTGGGACCCATGGAAAGTTTGGACCAGAGAAGGGAGTGATCTTATTCTGGTCAGGGTTTCTCTGGCTGCACAGTGAAGAAAAGACTATGGGGGTAGTAAAGAGGACTGCTGATGATGGCTGGGCCAGAGTGGTGACTACAGGGGTAAGAGACAAGTGCTTGGATTCTGGTGGGGTTTGTTTGTTTTTATTTATTTATTTATTTAATTTTTTTGGTTTGTTTTTATTTTTAAAGTAGGACCAACCAGATTTTCTGATGTGGAGTGTGAGAGAAAGATGGGAAAGTCAGAGATGACCCCACTGTTTTTTGCCTGAGAAGACAAAGTTGGTGGTGAGAGTAACTTTCAGAGGTAATATCCAGAGTTAGGTTTTGATCATGTTGAATCTGCAGTGGTCCAAAGGCATCTGAGTTGACGTATCAAGTGGACAGCTGGACACATGGGTATGGAGTTCAGAGGAGGGATTCAAGTTGGAGACATCCACAAGGTGACAGCCAGTATGTGATTAGGGTAGAGCTGTGTATCAGATTTAGAGAGAGAACCTTTATGTCATGGTGGCAGTGCCTTTGGGGGTCTGGAAAGGAAGTGGGCACAGTGGAGTAGAAGTAAGAGTTACCTTAGAGGCAAGAAAAGGGAGGTTAGTGTCCACAGTGAGCAGGGAAAATAGGATCTAGCAGTTGATGAAAGGGAGAAAGTAGACATGAGATGAATTCTGAGGTAAAGCAGTAATAGAGATGACATGAAAGACCAAAGCTGGTCCTTCTTCCCCTCTCCGTGTGCTTTTCAGGTTTTTGTGGTGACCTTTGGTGGGGACTGGGGAGTTTTAGTTGAGCTGGTAGGTTAGTTCAGAGCTAAATTGGGTCAGCTGCAGAGTCACTATGCTTGGGGTAGAAGGCCAGTGGGTATGGGCTTTGAATGAGAGTTTAGTGGTAAGTGTTAAGCCTGTGACTGATGAGGGTATAGCATCCCCAGCATTCAGTAGCAAGGTGGAAAAGGTCTGGCTTTATCTCATAATCTGCATGTGCTTCTGAATTGCTGAAGTTTAATCAAGGAAGGAAGAAATTAAAAGCTGAGTTTGGAAATATCTATGGCAGTGGAGGCTGTTGACTGGCGATGGATGTAACCCTGGATGCATTAACCAAGCATTCTCTGGATGCCACGTGCAGGTTTACATCTGGGAGGTACCTACTTTGGGAGCCTCCTTAGATAACGAGGGAGGTGTGGTCTAAAGAGTGATGTGTCCATGGAGATGGAATCTGAATTCATGGCCTGGGGGCTCAGGTACTGAGGGATTTAAGGGGAACGTGGAGGTCAAATTTGTGTATGAGAGGCATAATCTCTGGATCCCATGGGATCTAGCTGGCTGGAGAAGGGTTGGTTCCTGCCTGCCAGGCCCAGACTATACAGGGTGTCTATCTGTCCACTTGCTTTTTGTTCTAGGCTGGGTGAAATGATTAATGGAAAGTGAGGAAAGAGGAGGCATCAATTACACCAGGGCCTGCTGTATTGTTTTGCGTTGGGGAGCTGGGGAGGAATGTGAAATTGTGGTGGATACACTGGGAATCCTGGGGAGAGAGGCTACCCTTGTGCTCTTGTGCTGTTCATGTAGGATCATGTGACTTTTGAGGGTGTGTTTGTGTATTTTTCCTGGGAGCAATGGGGACCTCTTGATAAAGCTCAGAGACTCTCATATCACAATGCAGTGCCTTCTATGCTTTGCTCTTATGGTTTTCCTGGGTAAGGCCCTGCATATCCCAGTTTTCTGGGCTATGTTCTGCTCTTCCTGTTTTTCCCCTAGAAGTTGTGATTTCCTTCCTATAGCTGGACCGTGAGCACTCCCTCACATACATCCTCTGGGTGCCAGGTCTTGGCTGGGTATGCTCCCTATGCTTTCTGACTTCTGTTGCCCCAAAATTACCAGGAAGGATTTGAAGGTCAAGAGTCTTATGGTCAGCCCAGTGGATACTACCCTGCCTGGATTCTTCCTGGGTGGATGGCTCTGTCTACATTCATGATGCCTTTTTGCTCCAGATTATGTCCCCTTTCTTTAATTGACATTCCCTTGGGCCTGTCTCTATCATGAATTACAGTTATGGTCACTGATTGTGGGGCCCATAGATTGTTCCTTTAAGGTTTTCATTTTGTATTTAATCTCTCCTGGGTGGGCTACCCTGGGCCATTGCTTTCCTCTTCGCTTGCCCTGTCTTTCCTGTGTGACTTGTATCTTCTAGATCCTCTGTGGTTGCTGAACTGTAGCAGGGGAAAGATGAGTGCCTGATTGAGAGGTCCTGACTAGCCACAGCAAAAGAGACATGGACAGGCCCTGGTGAGTGGGAGTCTGGGCAGGATATAACTTCAAGGATGGGTTCAAATAGCAACAGAAACCTGTCCTATGCCCACTGCTGTTTGGTGCCCAGGCTATAGGCCATACCTTATTTCTCTTTTCCTCCGCATTCTGGACTCTTTACATACTTTTCACTTCTATTCTGATCTGTGACCCAGGCCTGCCCACCCCACTCATCAGTGCTCTCTACTGCTCCCTCTGTGGTGCTGTCATCTGTTGGACAATGTTAATGTGTCATGAAACATAAGCATGTACCTAAATAGTTTTTGAATACCAGTTACTCATTTTAAATCACATTTTCTGGGCCTGGACATAACATTTCTGGATAGTACTCACCTGTCACCAATAGTCAAGGCCCTTCTAAAAGTCATTTGCAAGGTGTGAGTTGGAGATCTTGCCTGCCTCTTCTCTCTCAGCTACACCCCATCCTGTGTCTTTGCTGTAAGGCCTTCCCCATTCTGTGACCCAGAGTCCAGTACCGCACAGCAGCTCTTTCTTTAACCTAATCCCAAAGCTGCTGTCCTGCCAGCAACCCTGTGGACTCAATCCTGGGTATGCTAGATGCTAGATACACATTTGTGATGGGATTGCCCACTCCCACTGAAGACAGCATGCTGTTCAGCAGCATTTTTCTGCTTTCAGGTTGTTGGCATGGAGTGGAGAATGAAGAGGCACCTTCTGAGCAGAGTGTTTCTGTAGCAGTGTCACACGTTCATACTTTCAAGGCAGATTCATCAACCCAGATGGCTCACCCTTGTGACTTATGTGGCCCAATCTTGAAAGATATTTTGCACCTGGATGAACACCAAGAAACACACCATGGACTGAAACCTTACACGTGTGGGGCATGTGGGAGACAATTCTGGTTCAGTGTAAACTTTGACCAGCACCAGAAGCTGTACAATGTAGAGAAACTCTTAAGAGGAGACAAAGGCAAGACCTCATTTGTGAAGAACTGTAGGGCCTGTGAAGAACCTCACCTGTCAGAGAAGCCCTTTGCATGTGAGGAGGAGCAGAAGAACTTCCAGACCAGTTTGGGCAGTCACCAGCAAAAGGCCACCCACAGCAAGAGGAAAACAAGGAGCACTGAGAGTGGGGAGGTCTATCACATTAGACAAATGCATTACAAGTGCAGCGAATGTGGGAAAGCTTTCAGTCGCAAAGATACACTTGTCCAGCACCAGAGAATCCATACTGGAGAAAAGCCTTATGAGTGCAATGAATGTGGGAAAGCGTTCAGCCGCAAAGCCACACTTGTCCAGCACCAGAGAATCCACACAGGAGAAAAGCCTTATGAGTGCAGTGAATGTGGAAAAGCCTTTAGCCGCAAGGACAACCTTACTCAGCACAAAAGAATTCACACTGGAGAAATGCCTTATAAGTGTGGCGAATGTGGCAAATACTTCAGCCATCACTCCAACCTAATTGTACACCAGAGAGTTCACAATGGAGCAAGGCCTTATAAGTGCCACGATTGTGGGAAAGTCTTCAGACACAAATCCACACTTGTTCAGCATGAGAGTATCCACACTGGAGAAAATCCTTATGTTTGCAGTGAATGTGGGAAATCGTTTGGCCACAAATATACCCTTATTAAACACCAGAGAATTCATACTGAGGCAAGGCCTTTTGAGTGCACTGAATGTGGGAAATTTTTTAGTCGAAGCTCTGACTTTATTGCACACCAGAGAGTTCACACAGGTGAAAGGCCTTTTGTGTGCAGCAAATGTGGGAAAGATTTCATCAGAACCTCCCACCTTGTTCGGCACCAAAAAGTTCACACTGGAGAAAGGCCATATGAATGCAATGAATGTGGGAAATCGTATAGCTTAAGCTCCCATCTCATTAGGCACCAGAAAGTTCACACTGCCGGAAGGCTTTAGGAGTGCTTCCAACACAACAGAACGCATGGCGAGGAGCTCTGTGTCTGCCTTTAGAGAGGGAGACATCAATCGTGTCGAACCACATATATCTGGACATTAATAATGTGGAGTATTTTATGAATGCCAGGTGCAGGGGAAGCTTTCAGAAGCTATGTTGCACTTTCAGACCTGCTCAGGTTCCTTGCCAGATTTCTTAGTGCCTGTGGCTGAAACCATCTCAACTCAACCAGCTTAATTACCCTAATATTTTTAGGGGAGGCAGAACTTCATGCTCTCTTCAATCCCTGGAGGAAATTATAAGAAATCTGAATTAAATGGTGGTCCTCATTTGCTTCCTTATGACCAGAAAAGGTATGGACATGATCCACCTTTAGCCAAGATGATCTAAGCTGTGCTCTGGTAGCAGAAAAGGTTTACTTTATTCATGGACATTGTTGGTCTCATGTGATACTTGTGATGAATTTTTCCAGCCTCCAAGTCACCCAGGCTGGATAACTACTTGACTCATGTTGCTCTGGTTTGTATGGTAATAAATACCTTATTATTTAAGCCACCTTTAATCTCAGAGGTTCTTTTTAGTTGTCTGGAGTGGTTTAGAATCCATTAGACTCTGCCAAACTGAAGAGGTAAACTGTTTGTGGTGGGCTCCCAACTGTGTGCCTCAAATAGAACAGGTTGGCAGAGAACAGTTCTCAGTCCAATCTTGGTGTTAATTTCCATTGCTGACAAAAGCTTGGGTGAGAATTCAGGGCTTTGTGGGCCTGATTTTGTCTAGATTTCAGAGTTATTCGAGGGTCCAGACATCACCTTGAGAAGGGTGGTATTGTAACAACCTACAACATGTTTGGGAGCAGCATGGCTTCAGTGTCTTGTTTTCACCATATATGCCACATTCCCTGGCACTGTTGAGGGGCAGCTGTTCCTCAGGACCTGCCAAGTGCCATATGCCCTGAAGGCCAGAATCTGGTACAGGAGTCACTGGCTGTAAGACTTACTGTGTCCAGGAAGGAAACAAAATTGATGCAGAAACACTGGGTGTGAATAATTGGGATTGGAGAGACTGCTGCAAACGAGAATGGGTGTGCCCATGCTAAAAACACATCCATAAACATTCAAGTCACTATCGCTGGATGAGATCATGTATGGAGATTGTCATGCTCTCTGGGGCTGTCTCATTCTTATGACCAGGGTCAGTGGCAGAGCAAAGAATGTAGTTTTCCTCAATTTCTGTGCCTCCTTGGGCTCTTCAGCTGATGCTGCATGGGCAGGAATCCTGGGACTGAGAATAGAACTGTAGTCAACATGCAGTATACTGCCCACACTGTACAGTTTGGTAAGCCTTAATATATGTATACACATTTGAAATCGTCTAGTCATGATATTGGATATATCCATCACCCTTTCTCAGTGCCTTTCCTAATACTTTACCTACCACCCCTAAGCAACCATTGATTGACTTTCAGTATAGATAAATTTGCCTTTTCTAGAATTTTATTTAAGTGGAACCTTAAAAGTTTACTTCTGTCTGCTGTCTTGCAACATGATTATTTTGAGAATCATCTATAACTCATTCTCTTTATTGCTGAGTAATGTTCTATATGGATATACCACACCATATCAATATATCTTAAATGATACTTGGAGTTCCCCCGCCCAGATTCTAAATATAAAAATAAAGCTGCTGCAAATATTCATGTACAAGTCTTTTTATGGACATTTAGCTGAGGACATTTCTAAAAAGTGTTGAAAGTTGTGGCCTCGTTTCTTCTTACTGATTATAGTAAAATGTGATAGGGAAAAGTAAATATAGGGAAGACGTGAAAAACAGAAAAGACCCAAGACTTGATGATTTGGGAAATTCTCAGCAAATTTTTTTTTTTTAAAGACCTTTTTTTTTTTTTTTAATTTATTTTTGGCTGCCTTGGGTCTTCATTGCTGCGTGCGGGCTTTCTCTAGTTCAGGCGAGTGGGGGCTACTCTTCATTGCAGTGTGCAGTCTTCTTACTGCGATGGCTTCTCTTGTTGTGGAGCATTGGCTCTAGGTGTGTGGGCTTCAGTGTTTGTGGCACGTGGGCTCAAGTTGTGGCTCATGCGCTCTAAGCCCGTGCGCCACAGCTACTGAGCCTGAGCTCTAGAGCCTGCAAGCCACAACTGCTGAGTCCAGGTGCCACAACTACTGAAGCCTGCGCACCTAGAGCCCGTGTTCCACAAGAGAATCCAGGACAATGAGAAGCCCGCACACTGTGATGAAGAGTAGACCCCACTCACTCCAATTAGAGAAAGCCCATGCACAGCAACGAAGACCCAATGCAGCCATCCATAGATAAATAAATACATAAACCATGCCCTTTGATTTAAAAAAAAAATAAAAAATTTAAAAACCAAAGTAGGCAAAAGGAAGGAAAGGATAAAGAGCAGAAATTAATAGAATAGGTAATAGAAAAATCAGTGAACTCCAAAACTCCTTCAGATCAAGAGAATTGATAGATCTCTAGGTAGATTGATCAGAAAAAAAGAAAAAATTACCAATACGAAGAATGAAAGATGGGATGGCACTAAAGACATTAAAAGGATTATATGTGATATTTATTTATTTTGTTGCACCAGGTCTTAGTTGTGGCAGGCAGCTTCCTTAGTTGCAGCATGCAGACTCTTAGTTGCGACATACATGTGGGATCTAGTTCCCTGACCAGGGATCAAACCCAGGCCCCCTACCTTGGGGGCATGGAGTCTTAACCACTGCGCCACCAGGGAAGTCCCTATATGTGATATTTTAAACACTTTCCAACAACTCTACAAAAACCAGAAATTGAGAAAAAAATTTCTTGAAATACTCCAACTACTCAGGTTCACTGAGGAAGAAATGAGTAATCTCAAGTGCCCTCTATTATAGATATTGAATTGGTAGTTTAAAATTTTCCTACTATGATTTCATGCCAAGATGACTAATGACTTCTAGACATTTAAGGAAGGAATAATTCCAATTCCACTCAAATTATTTTTTTTAAGATGGAAGTCTTCTCAGCTAGTTTTGTGAGATTAGCTTTAACTTGATACCAAAATCAGGCAGTACTGTTAATAGCAAACTGCAGACCAACACCCACATGTACATAGATGAAAAACATCCTTAACAAAATATTAGGAAATTCAAAACCCTGTCATAATTTGGGATAAAAATGATCATCTTTCAGGTGATTAAAGATGCAATTTACTGTGAAAACATGGTAATACAATACCTGCATGTACCAAAACAGCTTCACGTGGGAAAAGCACAAGGGATAGAACTTCCTGGAGAAAATGACCAATCTGGATCTGACCCTGTGGTTGATCAGATCTCGTTTAATATGAACCACTGATGCTCTGTTTTTTTGTTTTACAAACTGCATTGTAAATACTGTCTTTTCTGTAAACAATAGTCTGCCTACTCCTTGGCCAAATATGCTCCTTGCTTCTTTCATGTCTCTTACTTTTGTGTGACAGTTTTGCAAGAGACTTTTCTATACTCCCTGTTTTCCTATCCTGAACTCTTGTTTCTGTGGGATCTCACCCTGTCTTATAACTGATATACCATCTAACAGTTCTCAAATGGATGTATTCAGCCAAGTTACTTCTCCCAAATTTCAGATTTGTACCTAATTCCTACTGGACATTATCCTTAGATATCTGGCAGTTACCTGAGACTGAATAGGTTCATAACTAAGCTCCTCCTTTTATTTTTCCAAATCTTGACTTTATTTATTTGTTTTTTTTTTTTTGCAGTACGCGAGTGTCTTACTCTTGTGGCCTCTCCCATTGCAGAGCACAGGCTCTGGACGTGCAGGCTCAGCGGCGATGGCTCACAGGCCTACCTGCTCCACGGCATGAGGGATCTTCTCAGACCGGGGCACGAACCCATGTCCCCTGCATCAGCAGGTGGACTCTCAACTACTGCGCCACCAGGGAAGCCCTTGACTTTATTTTTTAATATAGAAAATTTACTTTTGGAAGCCAACACTAATTTTCCCCCTAACATAATTCTTTACCTGTTAAACAAAATAAAGTACTGAGACTTCCCTGCCAGTCCAGTGGTTAATACTTGGCCTTCCAATGCAGGGGGTGCAAGTTCAATCCCTGGTTGGGGAGTTAAGATCCCACATGCCTCAGGGCCAAAAAACCAAAACATAAAACAGAAGCATATTGTAACAAATTCAATAGACTTAAAGTACTAATTCTATATACATCACATGTACCATACAAAAATGTATCCAAAGTTTCTATTTCCCTAAAAACGTACTCCAGGGGCTTCGCTGGCAGTCCACTGGTTAAGACTCTGCACTTCCACTGCCAAGGGCAGCGGTTTGATCCCTGGTCAGGGAACTATGATCCTGCAAGCCACGTGGTGTGCGCAAAAAGGAATAATAATAAAAAATTTAAAAAGTAATAAAAACCTACTCCAACTTCAACCTCCCCTATTTATTTCAAGAGCACCTCATATTCCAGTTGTCCAGGCAAAAATTCTGATTCATCCTCGAAGCCTCTGTTTCTCTCCTCACGTCTATCACATAGGAGTCCTGTTGCCTTCACCTTCCAAAGCTACCAGGGTTTGACTACTTTTCATCATCCACCCTGCTCCCTCCAAGTCACAACCACCATCATCTCACACTCAGAATCTTCTACGTGGTTTCTGTGCTTCCACCTAGCCCCTTCCACAGCATTTTAAAAAATTTATTGGGGCTTCCCTGGTGGCGCAGTGGTTGAGAGTCCGCCTGCCGATGCAGGGGACATGGGTTCATGCCCCGGTCTGGGAAGATCCCACGTGCCGCGGAGCGGCTGGGTCCGTGAGACATAGCCGCTGAGCCTGCGCGTCCAGAGCCTGTGCTCCGCAACAGGAGAGGCCACAGCAGTGAGAGGCTCATGTACCACAAAAAAAAAAAAAAAAAAATTTATTTATTATTTAAATTTTGGCTGCGTTGGGTCTTCGTTGTGCATGGGCTTTCTCTAGTTGCGTAGAGCAGAGGCTACTCTTCGTTGCGGTGCATGGGCTTCTCATTGCAGTGGCTTCTCTTGTTGCAGAGCACGGGCTCTAGGCACACAGGCTTCAGAAGTTGTGGCACGTGGGCTCAGGAGTTGTGGCTCATGGGCTCTAGAGCACAGGCTCAGTAATTGTGGTACATGGGATTAGCTGCTCCACAGCATGTGGGATCTTCCCGGACCAGGGATCGAACCTGTGTCCCCTGCATTGGCAGGCGGATTCTTGACCACTGCACAACCAGGGAAGTTCCCTGCATCCTGATTTTTATTGCAATTAAAATACATTTTGATGATAACTCCATAGCAGTGTAGATAATTTCCAGATTAATTTGTTACAGCTGCAAAGTTTTACAGTCTGTGTATATGGCAGAGTATGTCTGCTGGTACCCTACTTTTACATTGTTTTCAGAACTGTGGTTTTACATAAAGTACTTCAATAATAATAATAAAAAAACCTTTGCTTTCATAAAGACATTCTCAGGTTTTTTGTTTTAAATTTTATTTATTGGCGGCACCAGGTCTTCGTTGCTGTGCACAGGCTTTCTCTCTAGTTGCAGTGAGCAGGGGCTACTCTTCATTGTCATACGTGGGCTTCTCACTGTGATGGCTTTGCTTGTTGTGGAGCACAGACTCTAAGTGCGTGGATTTCAGTAGTTGTGGCTTGCAGGCTCTAGAGCACAGGCTTAGTAGTTATGGTGCACGGGCTTAGTTGCTCCACATCATGAAGGATCTTCCCGGACCAGAGATCAAACCCGTGTCCCCTGCATTGGCAGGCGGATTCTTAACCACTGAGCCACCAGGGAAGCCCTCAGTTTGCTTTTAATGTCAGGTTAAGCATTGAACACTTTTGGGAATAAGATTTAATATAGTCTTTCTTTTCTTTTTCAGATTCTTCTGACTACAATTAAACATTATCCCTCAGGTACTAATGTGATGGTTTCTACTAACCTAGACTGGGTGATTATCTTCCTCACTCAGATGAAAGTTGGGATCCTGGGTAACTCCTCACTTCTTTGCTTTTATACTTTCACTTTGATCACTGGATGAAGTCTCAGACCCACAGAACAAATCCCCAACTAACTCGTCCTAGCCAACTGCTTAGTTCTTTTCTCCAAAGGGATCCCTCAGGAAATGACAGTGTTTGGACTGAAATATTTCCTGGTCGTTACTGGATATAAACTTGTGTTCTATTTTCATAGAGTAGCCAGAGGGGTTTCCCTCAGCACTACCAGCCTCCTTGGTGGCTTCCTGAGGGGAGGGGGAAGCTGGGGCAAAGTGAGAGTAGCATCGACATATATACACTACCAAATGTAAAACAGATAGCTAGTGGGAAGCAGCAGCATAGCACAGGGAGATCAGTTCGGTGCTTTGTGATGACCAAGAGGGGTGGGATAGGGAGGATTGGAGGGAGGCTCAAGAAGGAGGGGATATGGGGGTATATGTATACATATGGCTGATTCACTTTGTTGTACAACAGAAACTAACACAGTATTGTGAAGCAATTATATTCCAATAAAGATATATTAAAAAAAAAACAGGGAAAAAAACAGGGCTTCCCTGGTGGCGCAGTGGTTGAGAGTCCGCCAGCAGATGCAGGGGACACGGGTTTGTGCCCCGGTCCGGGAAGATCCCACATGCCATGGAGCGGCTAGGCATGTGAGCCATGGCCGCTGATCCTGTGCGTCCAGAGCCTGTGCTCCACAACGGGAGAGGCCACAACAGTGAGAGGCCCGAGTACCGCAAAAAAACAAAACAAAACAACTTTGTCCCAGTAGCTCTAAGTGGATGGAGGTCAAAATTAGAATCCCAAAGTACACTGGCTTCTGCTGTTCCTCTCGCTGGATCCTGAATCTCCTAGTAAATGTGCATGTTGCTATAAAGGTGCATGGCCTAAGCAACACCAAAAATGTAAGTTTGGGAAAAGTATATGAATACTGTTCTGAGCCTACTCCAGACAAAATTACAAGCTCACTGCTGGCAAGGATAATATTTTTCATTGTGTTTTTGTGTCTCATGGTCTGGGCTAGTGGCTCCATGATCCTTGTCCTGCACAGACACAAGCAGCAAGTCCAACACATTCACAGCAACAGCCTCTCCCTGAGACCATCCCACGAGGCCAGAGCCACAGGCACCATCCCGATCTTGGTGAGCTTCTTTGTTTTACATTATTTCTCTTTCCTCCATTTTGACTTTCTGTGTAGTCGTAAGTGTGAATCCTGCCCAATGGCTGGTGAACACATCTGTGTTCGTGGCTTTATGTTTCCCGACACTCAGCTCCTTCGTGCTCATCACCCATGACACGCGTGTCTCTAAGTTACGCTTTGTGAAGATTGCTTTTTTCTTCATAGGGTGTAATATGTCCTCTACAGGGCACTAAGTTACCCGTTTCCTTCTTTATTCACATGCAAATATCTACCAAGTGCCAGTTCTCTGAGGTAGCACCGCTCAGTTTGTGGGATCTTAGTTCCTCAACCAGGGATAGAACCCATGCCCCCGGAATGGAAGCACAGTCCTAACCACTGGACTGGCAGGGAAGTCCCATCTCTGAGACAGTTTTTTTTGTTGTTTTTCTTTTTAATTAATTAATTAATTTTTGGCTGTGTTGGGTCTTCGTTTCTATGCTAGGGCTTTCTCTAGTTGCGGCAAGCGGGGGCCACTCTTCATCACGGTGCATGGGCCTCTCACTATCGTGGAGCACAGGCTCCAGACGCACAGGCTCAGTAGCTGTGGCTCATGGGCCTAGTTGCTCGCAGCATGTGGGATCTTTCCAGACCAGGGCTCGAACCCATGTCCCCTGCATTGGCAGGCAGATTCTCAACCACTGCGCCACTAGGGAAGCCCCTGAGGCAGTTCTGATTAAGGTAATGTATTAAAAATTGAATTTGAAACAACAACAACAAAAAACAGAAACTGCCCTATTAGGTTTAGCCAAATCGGGACCTATAGGTAAATAGTTACACAAAGACCGTGAACATAGTTTTACCACGTCCTTCAGGAATGGCTGAGGATATTTAGAAATAGTATAAAACTTCCCTGGTGGCACAGTGGATAAGAATCTGCTTGCCATTGCAGGGGACACAGGTTTGAGCCCTGTTCTGGGAAGATCCCACATGCCACGGAGCAACTAAGCCTGTGTGCCACAACTACTGAGACTGCGCTCTAGAGCCTGTAAGCCACAACTACTGAAGCCCATGTGCCTAGAGCCCATGCTCCGCAAAAAGAGAAGCCACTGTAATGAGAAGTCCGCGCACCGCAACGAAGAATAGCCCCCCCCCCCCCGCCACTAGAGAAAGCCTACACACAGCAACGAAGACCCAACGCAGCCTAAATAAATTAAAAAAAACAGAAATAGTATCCCTGGTCAGGGAATTAAGATCCCACATGCCCATGCAGTGTGGGCCTCCGCCACCAAAAAATTTTACAAAAAAGTATTTCAATTTAAGATTTTATTTTACGTAAGATACTCAGGGATTTTATGGCACTTTTTTTTTTTTTGGCTCTTCTATATTACCACTGGAATTACATTTCATTTTTCTTTTTTTTAAGTTTCTTTACTCAGTTTTATTCTCCTGCGGATATATAGGGGAGTCTTCCAAAGACTTCATGGGATATTCACAATTAACTGTGTGAGGCTGGAATTCCTCTATGTATTTCAAACAAAACATCCTATTGTATCAGATTGAATGCAGAGGCAAAATATTTCATTTCTTGAGAATGTATATACACACACGTGTATACAATTGTGCACCAAATTTTTCCACTATAAAGCTTGATCACACTATTTTGGGTTTACCTTTTCCATTTTTTTAATAGAAATTCATATATTCCCTAAAATTCTTGTTTTAAAAATTGAAGAATAGTTGATTTACAGTGTTGTGTTAGTTTCAGGTGTGTAGCAAAGTGATTCAGTTACACATACATGTTAATATGTATCTATTTTTTGGGATTCCTTTTTCTTATACGTTATTACAAAATATTGAGTATGTAGTTTCCTGTGCTATACAGTAGGTCCTGGTTGTTTATCCCTAATATTCTTTTTGCCTGTGAATACACAGTAGACAAAGAAGAATCCTTAATTCTCCCATTACTTCAAATCTCACAGGACTTAGGTTTGGGAGAGGGGTGGGTACTTTTCATGTCAAACCAACCCAAATGCTTTCCAGTTAGTAAACCAAGGTTGCCAGATGACATTTGCAGACTGCAAACATTGGGTCACTTTCTACTCCAATTCATAACTATAAAATGAAAATTGTGGTCTAGGGCTTGATCCCGCTCTGTTTAATCTCAGTTTACATGGGAACATGACGCACCCCTAGAGGAAACGATTCCTACCCTACCTTGATGGGATCCCCTCCCAGGCGAAACCACCTCAAAGTAACAGTAAATACTGACTTTGCTCAGACCCCTTCTTACTCAGTCCTTGCCACTCCTTGCTCCTATTTATCCTTTCCTTGTTCATTTTAGATTTTCCACCAGCAACAAGATCTGCTCAAAAGAGATCTTAAAAACTCTCAGATGGGGACTTCCTGAGTGGTCTGTGGGTTAGATTCCTGGTCAGGGAGCTAGGATCCAACATGTCTCGGGGCCAAAAAAACCAAAACAGAAGCAATATTGTAACAAATTCAGTGAAGACTTTAAAAATGGTCCACATTAAAAAAAAAAAAAGGGACTTCCCTGGTGGCACAGTGGGTACGACTCCACACTCCCAATGCAGGGGGCCCAGTTTCAATCCCTGGTCAGGGAACTAGATCCCCCATGCATGCCACAACTATGAGTGCGCATGCCACAACTAAGGAGCCCACCTGCCACAACTAAGACCCGGTGCAACCAAATAAATAAAAATTTTTTTTTAAAAAAACCCTCTCAGATGTAATTCCTGTCAATTTGGAAAGTCACACAAAACTTACCTGGTATTTGGAGATTAGTGAGGTGCCCTACAGTTTGCTCTTTTTTATCCTGTTAGATTCCAAGACACAGTACCAGGTTTTCAGGGTGTAATCAAAGCTCTTCCTCATGGTATAGGGATCACAACTCTCAGAATCACTTTTTTGAGAATCCTCAGTAAGGTAAGGCACTGCAGGAGACGCTGCTGTTACACATGCTGCGATGACCCTGGGAGTTTGTAGACTGTGAAGCAAAACGGAAATTCGATTAAGCCTGACAAATAATATTTAAAACTAATGAACTTAAATTTACGTTTAGTTACGTATGGAATGGACAACAGTAAAATGCATGAAGTCTTTCTCCCCTGCGAAAGATTCAGATTTGCACAGTTGTCCATAATATACAACATGCTTTTCACTGGGCACAAAGGTAGACCAACAAACTTGATTCTTCATCAAGTTGCTTCAGCCAGACCTTTAATTATTTTCTCAAAAAGGATCCCTCACACAATGGCAGCTTTTGGATTGAAATACTTCCTGTAAACTCTTCTATTTTCTCAGAGTGGCGGGAGGGGATGTCCCTCAACCCTATCTGCCTCTTAAGTGGCTTCCAGAGACACAAGAGAGGCCCCAATCCTCTATTTTTTAGGACATCATTTAATGGTTTTTCCTGATAGTGTTCCCTGTAGTGTATAATTCTTCGACATATAGTCGAAAATTTCCTGTATTATACCTTTGTATAAATGCAATCATATCTTATGGAATCTGTTTGGTCTAACTTCTTTTACACAATAAATCTCTGTAAGACTCATCCACGTCACTGCATGTTCTCTGTCTTACTCATTTTCACTGCTGTTAAGAATTCTATTGTCATAAATTATCTAGCCATTCTCCCGCTGCTGAGCCTTTGGGTTGCTTCCAGTTTGGGACAGGTACAACAATGATACTATACATGTTTTTGTCTACGTATTATAATGCATATAAGCAAATATTTTTCTAGGCTAGAAGTTCTCAAAACTTTTGATCTCAGAACACTTTTTAAACCCTTAAATGTAATTAAGAAATTCAAAGAGGTTTTGTTCATATGAATTATATCCATTGAGTGTTTTTTCCATTTAAAGATAAATCCCTCTGTAATCCATATGCAATCCATCTGCAATTGATTTTTTCCCCTATTTTATTGTGAAGGTTTCAAATAAACAGCAAAATAGAATAAATTTCATAAGGGACAGCTAGCTGTAAACTTAGCACCTGGATATGATCCTCTATCCACCCATAAATCCATCTTATTTTTTTATACATTCAAAGTAAATTACACACATCTGTACACTTCCCTTAAATAATTCAGCATGCTAATCATGGAGTTCAATATTTGTTTACAGTTTATTTATTTATTTATTTTGGCTTTGCTGTGCGGCTTGCAGGATCTTAGTTCCCCGACCAGGGATCGAACCCAGGCCCCCAGTAGCGAAGCCCAGACTCTTAACCACTGGACTGCCAGGGAATTCCTAACAGTCCATCCTTTTGATATAAAATATAGATAGAGTGAAATCCTCTAATTGTAAATGGATATTTACCGAGTTATGTAGAACATTACCATCACCTAGGGAGTCCTCTCATGCTCCTTCCCAGTCAGCCCTCACCCCCAGTCCTAAAGAAAACAATGGTTTGAATTTATTTTTCCACCAAAGATTAGGTTACTTATTACAACTCTATATAAATGGAATTATTTGGTATGTATTCTTGTTGGTAAGGCTCCTTTCTCTCAGCAGTTTTGAAATCCAGCCATATCAATGTAAATCATGGGTCCATCTCTCTCTCTTTTTTTTTTAACATTTTATTTATTTGACCGCACCATGCCACTTGTGGGATCTTAGTTCCCCAACCAGGGACTGAACCTGGGCCCTCGGCAGGGAAAGTGTGGAGTCCTAACAAGTGGACCACCAGGGAACTCCTGAGTTCATCTCTTTTCATTGCCAAGTGACAATGTGTTATTTGGACATATCACATTTGCTTCTCCATCATCCTGTATGTGTATGTGTGTATATCCACATATATGTACATATACACACACACATATATGATTTTTATTTTTAAATTTTAAAATAATTGTAGGTTCATATGAAATTGCAAAAAAAAAAAAGTGTACAGGGATGTCCCATGTACTTTTGTGCTGTTTTCTGCAATGGTAACAGTTTGTAAAGATGTACTAAAATATCAAGGATGGGGCTTCCCTGGTGGCGCAGTGGTGGAGAGTTTGCCTGCCGATGCAGGGGACACGGGTTCGTGCCCTGGTCCGGGAAGATCCCACATGCTGCGGAGCGGCTGGGCCTGTGAGCCTTGGCCGCTGAGCCTGCGCGTCCGGAGCCTGTGCTCCGCAACGGGAGAGACCACAACAGTGAGAGGCCCGTACCGCAAAAAAAAAAAACCAAACAAATAAAAAAAACAAAAACAGGGGCTTCCCTGGTGGCGCAGTGGTTGAGAGTCCGCCTGCCGATGCAGGGGTCGCGGGTTCGTGCCCTGGTCTGGGAAGATCCCACATGCCGCGGAGTGGCTGGGCCCGTGAGCCATGGCCGCTGAGCCTGCACGTCCGGAGCCTGTGCTCCGCAACGGGAGAGGCCACAACAGTGAGAAGCCCAAGATTAGAGACCAACCTCTCCACCAGGGGTTGATACATAACTAAATAAAATATGATACAACTTAAAAACTTAAAAAAAAAAAATCAAGGATGTTGCAACCATCCACAGGTTTTTTTCAGATTACACCAGTTTTATATGTACTTGTGTGTATGTGTACCTGTGTATAGTTCTATGCAATACCACCAAATTCAAGATGCAGAACTTTCCTGTCACCACAAGTTTCCTTTGTGCTACCATTATAGCCTCACCTTACCTATTCCCCCCACTGCCACCCCCACATTCCCAGTCCCAGGCCACCACTAATCTGTTTTCCACCCTATCATTTGGTTGTGTTACACATGTTATACAAATGGAATTTTATAGTTTGTAACCTTTTAAGCTTGGCTTTTTAAATTCAGTGTAATGGACTTAGGATCCGTGCCAAGTCATTGTGTGTATCAACAGTCATCCCATGTTACTGCTGTGTAGTATTCCATGCTATGGCTATATCATTATTCATTTAACTATTCTCTTGGTGAAGGATAACTGAGTTATTGCCAGTTTGGGACTATCACAAATAAAGCTGCCATTTGTACAGTGTGCAGATTTTGTATTATTATTTTTTCACTTCTCTGGGACACATACTTAGGAATGCAATTGCTGCATCATAGGGGCAGTGCGTTTTTACTATTGTAAAAAACTTCCAAACTATTTCCACAGTGGCTGCATCATTTTATATTCTCACAAGAAAGGTATAAAACTTTCATTTTCTCATGTTCACCAGCATTTAGCATCATCACTATTTTTTCTCATTTTAGCCATTCTGATATATGTATCTGATTCTGGTTTTAATTTGCATTCCCGAATGCCTAATAATATTGAATATCATTTTATGTGCTTATTTGTCATCTGTTTCTCTTCTTCAGGTTCTGTCTTTTGTTTATTTTCCTGTTGGACTGCTGTTGAATTTTAAGAGCTCTTTATATATTCTAAGAACAAGGCTCTTACTGAGTATTTTGTTTGCAAATATTTTCTCCTACTCTCTAGCTTGCCTTTTCACCCTCTTCAGTTCTTCAATAGAGAAAAAGGTTTTATATTTGAGGAAGTTTAACTTTTTTTTCCCATAGATTTTACTTTAGTTGCCATGTCTAAGATCTCTTTGCTTAGTCGTAGGTGAGAAAGACTTTTTTATGTTTTCTTTAAAAAAATTTTTTTTAATTACTTTATTATTATTTTATTTTTAGAAATTTAAATATTTTCTTTTAAATTTCTTTAAATTGTTTTATAATTTAGATTCAAACCTGTGATTTATTTTGAGTTAATTTTTGTATATTGTTTGAGGCTTAGGTTGAGGTCCGTTGTTTTTTTTTTTCCTATGAACGTCCAATTGCCCCAGCTACATGTGAATTGTTGTGTAGGATATCATTCCTCCATTTAATTGATTATGCAACTGTTAAAAATCAGTTGGGGGCTTCCCTGGTGGCACAGTGGTTGAGAATCCGCCTGCCAAAGCAGGGGACACAGCTTTGAGCCCTGGTCCGGGAAGATCCCTCATGCCATGGAGCAACTAAGCCCATGCACCACAACTACTGAGCCTGTGCTCTAGAGCCTGTGAGCCACAACTACTGAAGCCCACATGCCTAGAGCCCGTGCTCTGCAACAAGAGAAGCCACCACAATGAGAAGCCCATGCACCACAATGAAGAGGAGCCCCCGCTCAACACTAGAGAAAACCCACATGCAGCAACGAAGACTCAATGCAGCCAAAAATAAAATTAATTAATTAATTTTAAAAAATCAGTTGGAATCCATATGAAAAATTAACTGGAATTCCTATGAAATTCATCTAAATTGATTTTTTTACATAAAGGCTGCTGTTTGAATAAATGATGCACCATTCACATACTATCTTTCTCTACAGGCATAATTTGAATGAAGGTCCTCCTTACCATGCCCATGCATGATGTTACCTTCAGGATATATTCTTTTGTTTTCTTTTCTTTTTTTTTTTTTTTGGCCACGCAGCATGCAGGATCTTAGTTCCCTGACTAGAGATTAAACCTGTGACCCCTGCAGTGGAGACACAGAGTCACTGGACCGCCGGAGAAATCCCCAGGATATATTCTTAAGTGAAAAAAGGGAGATGAGTTATAGCCACAAAAATTCAATTAACTCTCAAGTTAAAAAGAAAAAAAAGAGAATTTTATCCAAGCCAAACTGAAGATTATAAGCTGGAAAGCAGATTCTCAGAAAGGTCTGAGAAGTGCTCTACCTGTTAGAAGTTGAAGGCACAGTCATATACATTTTTGAGAGAAAGGATTGTACATCAAAATGACATATTGAAAAAAAAAAAATGACATATTGATATTTTACATAAAGTCCACCAAGGATACAAAGTCCAGGTAAGCACATACAAAGCAAACAGCAAGTCACCATGACCCCCTAGAGAGCTGGGAATGAACACCATTTTAAGAAGGTACACTGCTAAGTGCAGAAGAAAGGAAAAAATTGATCATTACGATTGAGCAGGCACTTCCACCTTGAGGAGCTCTGGTTAATGTGTAATGCAGATGCACACTGCACATTAGGGAGGGAGGGAGGAGGCTCAAAAAAACACAAAGAGAATTTTATGTGTAATTTTTCTTGTCCTGTCTTAAAGTATAAATTTTACTTCTGGGACTTCCCTGGTGGCGCAGTGGTAAAGAATCTGCCTGCCAATGCAGGGGACACGGGTTCAAGCCCTGGTCCAGGAAGATCCCACATGCCACAGAGCAACTAAGCCCGTGTGCCACAGTTACTGAGCCAGCGCTCTAGAGCCCTTGAGTCACAACTATTGAGCCCGTGTGCCACAACTACTGAAGCCCGTGTGCTTAGAGCCCGTGCTCTGCAACAAGAGAAGCCACTGCAGTGAGAAGCCCACACACTGCAACAAAGAGCAGCCCTGCTCACCGCAACTAGAGAAAGCCTGCGTGCAGCAACGAAGACCCAACACAGCCAAAAATAAATAAATAAAATTAATTTATTTAAAAAAATTTTACTTCCTCAGGTAGAGAGTGTATAGTATTCTACAATTATTCTTATGATTATGAAGGAATAAGAATATAAATAAATGTAAATAAACACACATGCACATATATACAACTGCATTTTAAATACATATTTTAAAGTAAGAATTAACTAGAATCTTAAAAGAGCGATGGGGCAGAGACAAAACAGTATGGAGGAACAGGAATAGAATCTAGACATATGCAAGTTTACCTGAGTTATAGTTTTGAATTTTGGACAAAAATATTTTATATATAATTATCAAAAAATATATCAAAATGAAATTAAAACAATCAAATTCAATGACAAAATTATGACAAAACATATAAAACTGACCATATAATAAATCTGTAGTTTATCCATACAAAATTGTAATATTTCAAGTATATTTTAAAAAATAAATTTTGATTGTATATTTCTACTGAAATACATGCATTGAAAATACCTATAAAGGTCTTAACATTTTATGTGTAATTTTATTTTTCATAAAATATTGATATTAATATTTTGGTATTAATAAGTACAGTACACAGTGGAAACTGGGGCTTTGATCAAAAGGGAAAAAAAGAAATTGAGAAGAATTAAAGTAAACACTGTATAACTTTAAATTTGCTTAGAAGAATAAATATTAACTTGATCTGTATTTGATTTAAGCCATGTATATTTATTTTACCTCTTTCCATTAAACACATCTACATATGATGGTCCTCTCTGGAGTAATTACCATCCCAATTACTCAGGTGTGTTACTCAAATGCAATTTCTCACTAAAAGAATATAGTGTCTTTTTAAAAATTGCCAATTCCAGATCTCAAGCAGGAAATGTTCAAGATAGAACATCTAGGGCTTCCCTTGTAGTGCAGTGGTTGAGAGTCCGCCTGCCGATGCAGGGGACACGTGTTCGTGCCCTGGTCCTGGAGGATCCCACATGCCGCGGAGCGGCTGGGCCCGTGAGCCATGGCCGCTGAGCCTGCGCGTCCAGAACCTGGCTCCGCAACGGGAGAGGCCACAACAGTGAGAGGCCCGCGTCCCAAAAAAAAAAAAAAAAAAAAAAAAAAGAACATCTATTCAAACCAGGACACAAGGAAACTATCAGAGAACTGGGGTCACTTTAAGATGAGGATGCCACAAGATTCAACTTGAATAGAATCCCATTCCCCAATAAACATCAAAGAAAAGCACCTGAACAAGATTTAAACACAGCAAGTATTTTAATATCCACATTCTCCTAATTGATAGAAAGCTACATTGTTTAAGGAATTGACTAGTTATTCTGGAATCTGAAAAATAAAGGGAAAATAGGAATCATTTCTCCTGCTTTTCGAGTACAGACTACTTTAGGGTAACCAAATAGAGAATAGGGAAAAGGTCTTCTTTACAGAATTCTAAGTGAAAATTCACAACTAGAAATAAGATATCAACATTTTGCTTCCTCTAATAATAGACCTACAGAATGATCATCAGTAACAACTGAAACCAGCAAACAACAGGCTGGTGGGAAACTGGTATTGGGGAAGCACATGGACTGATCAATCGTCACATCACAGAAAGAGCTATGTACATGTCATAATGGCACCCAGTTGTAGGCAATGAGAAAGACACTGCACTACCTCTGAAGTATCAATTGACAAAAAGCTGAACCTGATTTAGATTATCCTCTAGAGCTAATTCTCCATTTGTTGGCAATTTGAGAGAATGCGTTAGGCAACATCAAAAGGCAGTAGTTACGGAATTCCCTCGTGGTCCGATGGTTAAGACGGGCTTTCACTGCCATGGACTTGGGTTGATCCCTGGTTGGGAAATTAAGATCCCACAAACCGGGCTGTGCGGCACCCCCCACAAAAAAAGTTACAATTAGCTAATATACTGGTGGAAATGATCCTAAACAAATGATCCATTTTCTTCTTCAAAAAAGAAAAGAAAAAAAAAAAGTAAGAAAGAGAGAGAAAAATTAAAAGAGGCCTAAAAGACAAAACAGGTAAATGCAATGTAGGTAACAATGCTGAGATCCTGATTCAAATGATCTAAACCTTTAAAACATTTTTCTTTTGATAAATTTGGGGAAGTGTGAACCCTGACTGTGCAATTTGAAATTGCAGTCTGAAATGCAAGAAACTGAAATCTCCTGTTCCTGTGGGCTCTATACTTGTCAGCCCTGCAGAGGAAAGAGCAGGGAGTGACGGAGGTGAGATCCCTGTCTTCAAAAGTTCACATCCAGTAAATAATGTGAGACATTCCTCTGCTCTGTCCATTCAGAGGTGATCATAGTTAATTTCATTTCAAACACAGAACAACACTACCGCGTGAAGAAATTTAAATACAAGTGAATAGTGTAACTGGCACTCTCCTTGCCCCACCAGACACAACTAACCCCCGTTAAAATGTTCATGATTACATCCTGTCTTTCACATAATGTTCTTTACTATGGAAAATCAGCAAATTGTAGGAGCACCTCCATAAAAATTTTATGTATGTTCAGCAGCAGCTCTCAAATCTTCATATTGTCTCTGTCCTCCGACTGAGAATTCCAAGGAGGCAAGTCTAAGCCTTAAGGCTCATTTCATTTCCGTACATAATGTAATCTTACAAGGGAAGGTGGGAATGTAGTTAATATGGGCAGACATAAGCCCATAAAGCAGCGGCGAATACATTAAGGCGGAAAACTTGTAGTTTCCAGGCAACCGCACATCCGGGTTCCGGTATCCGCAGGCCCCACCCAACTCCATCTTTTAAAAAAATATTTGTTTATTTTTATTTTTGGCTGCATTGGGTCTTAGTTGTTGCCTGCAGGCTTTCTCTAGTTGCAGCAAGTGGGGGCTACTCTTCATTGTTTCTCATTCTAGTGGCTTCTCTTGTTCCTGAGCATGGGCTCTAGGCACATGGGCTTTAGTAGTTGCAGCATGTGGGCTCAGTAGTTGTGGCTGGCGGGCTCTAGCGTGCAGGCTCAGTAGTTGTGGAGCACAGGCTTAGTTGCTCCGTCGCACGTGGGAACTTCCCAGACCAGGGCTCGAACCTGTGTCCCCTACATTGGCAGGTGGATTCTTAACCACTGAACCACCAGGGAAGTCCCCCACCTTCTCATTTTAAATGGGCATTAATATGTGTTTATGGATTCAAAGCCTAGTAATTAGAATCTCATGTTGGAAACAAACATACAACTAAAAGAAGATGTTTAAATAAATAATGCACCATTCATACAACAGAATATCAACATTTGTAAAACTGAATGAAGAACCTCTCTAGACACGTGTATGACGTTATCTCCGGAAGAGAAGAGGAGATGGGAAAGAGAATGCATAGTATGCTACAATTTTCTTAGGATTCTGAATGAATATGAATACACACATGTGTATGTATTAACTTGCTTTAAAAATCCGTATTAGAATGAACCCCAAACCCATATAAGATGAATGACATAGAGATGCATAAACAATACAAGCTTGGAGGTTCAGAGATGAAAACTTGTTGTATATAGGTTGATCATGTGTTATAGTTTTTACTTTTAATAAGAACTGAAAGCTCACTTCACTTAAAATGTAATTTTAAAAGTCCTAAAATTCAAAGGCAAATTTATGATAAAACATATAAGGTTCATTATGTAATAGGTATGTGGCCTATCCATAGAACGTAGTAAGACTTTAAGTAACTTAAAAAAAATGTTTGGGGGAGACTTCCCTGGTGGCGCAGTGGTTAAGAATCCTCCTGCCAATGTAGGGGACACGGGTTTGAGCCCTGGTCCGGGAAGATGCCACATACCACAGAGCAACTAAGCCCGTGCACCACAACTACTGAGGCTGCACTCTAGAGCCCGCGAGTCACAATTACTGAGTCAGCATGCTACAACTACTGAAGCCCGGGCGCCTAGAGCCTGTGCTCCGCAACAAGAGAAGCCCCCGCTCAATGCAACTAGAGACAGCCCATGTGTAGCAATGAAGACCCAACTTAGCCATACATACATACATAGATAAATTAAAATAAAATAAAATAAAAACTAAAATGTATATACCAAGCTAAAACAGGCCCTGCTGCATGAGGCACTCAAAGAGGAAGTAGCAACATACCCTCCACCAGACAGTAACTTGCCAAAACCTCCAGTAATGACTCTACCTCTTGTTCAGAGGGGACCAGAGAATGAACATTAGTGCTCTCAAAATAAGAAAGGCAATGGTCTTCCTTTATCAATGGAGCAAGCACAGGGTGTAAGGAATTCATACAATGCAGTCTACCCCCACTATTCACTCACTCCGATTTCCACGTGGGGAATAGACCACAGTGTCGAATAAGCAGAGTGCATGTAATTCTCCTACTGGTACCACATGCTCTGGATAAAATTTCCCTAACGTTCATATTTTTACTGACTCCTAGTCAGTGGATAGTGGACTATTTGGTTGAGACTTTGGCAAAATTAGGGCAGGAAAATACAAGGCAAAATGGGGTGGGAGAAATCACCACAGTGGCTCCCCTTCTGCCAATCCTGGTGCAACACATGTCAGCTCACACAGACCAAGGCATGCAGGAGGCACAATACAAGGCCAAAGCTGGCAAACTAAATAAACCACCAAAGCAGGTAAGCCTCTTGGTAGAGGAGAGCCACAGAATTTCAGGACAAACCACCATATTTCTTCTATCTATGAGCACATGCGAGATCAGAGCAATGGGGCATTATGGGGATTATGGAAATAGACTGTTAATACAGGAATTGATCCACAGAGCATGATTTACATAAAGCCATTAGAGACTGTGTAACATACCAGGAAACTAGACACTAGGCCTACTATATGGGAGGATAAATTCAGAGTGGACAGGACACCAAACACTGCAAAAAGACTTCATGGGTACTCTTCCTACAGCACAAGGAGCCATTGAATATGCCTTAACAATTGGAGATTCCTATTTTGGTCTCCTCCTGGCCTACTCATGCAAGGTACTAATCTCTGATAATATTACTGAGGAGATAACAAAACAGCTTTTATACCCTTTGAGAACTTCCACGAGTTATACAGTTAGATATAGGCTACCACATCACCACAAGGCAAACACAACACTGGCCATTAAAAAAGCATTGCTGAAAGCTTTTCCTCCAAGAGCAGGAACAAGACAAGAATGCCTACTCTCACAACTTTTATTCAACATAGTACTGAGAGTCCCAGCCAGTACAGGTAGGCAAGACAAAGAAATAAATGCATCAAAATGGTAAAGGAAGAAGTAAAACTGTCACTATTTGCAGACGACATATTATATACATAGAAAACCCTAAAGACTAAACACCAAAAAGCCTGTTGGAACTAATAAACAAGTTCAGTAAAGTTGCAGTATACAAAATCAATATGCAAAAACAGTTGCATTTCTATACACTATCAGAAAGAGAAAATTTAATCTAACAATCCCATTTACAATTGCATAAAAAAGAATAAAATATATAAAGAACTCATATAACAACTATTTTTTAAAAAGTCAATCCAATTAAAAAATGGACAGAGGATCTGAATAGACATTTTTACAAAGAAGACATAAAAATGGCCAAGAGGAACATGAAAAGATACTCGACAACACTGATCATCAGGAAAATGCAAATAAAAGCCACAATGATTTATCACCTAACACCTCTTAGAATGCCCATTATCAATAAAACAAATAAGCATTGGTGAGAATGTGGAGAAAGGGAACACTTGTGCACTGTTGGTGGGAATGTAAATTGGAAAACAGTATAGAGTTCCGCCTAAAAATTAATAGAACTACCATATGATCTAGAAATTCCATTTCTGGGTATTTATTTGGGAAAAAATTGAAAAAAGATATATGAACCTCCATGTTCAGTGCAGCATTACTTACAGTAGCCAAGACATGTAAAAAGCCTAAGTGTCCACTGGTGGATGAATGGATAAAGAAAATGTGATACATGAGACTTATCTGGTGGTCCAGTGGTTAAGACTCCATGCTTCCAATGCAGGGATGCAGGTTCAATCCCTGGTCGGGGAAGTAAGATCCCACATGCCGTGGGGCAACAAAGTCTGTGCATGGCAAAGCCCGAGCACTCTAGATCCCCTGTACCACAACTAGAGAGAAGCCCGTGGGCCACAACGAAGATCCCGCGTGCTGCAACTAAGACCCAATGCAGCCAAATAAACAAGTAAATAAATGTTTTTTTTAATGTGATACATACACAAACACAGAGACACATACACAACAGAATATTATTCAGCCATCAAAAAAGAAGGAAATCTTGCCATTTCGGGCAACACAAATGGACCTTGAGAGTATTATGATAAGTGAAATAAGTCAGAGAGAGAAAGAAAAATATCATATAATCTCACTTATATGCAGAATCTAAAGAAACAAAAACATCAAAAATAAGAACCAAACTCATAGATACAGAGAATAGATCGGTGATTGCCACTGGCAGGAGGTGGAGGGTGGGTAAAACGGATCAAAAGGCACAAATTTCCACTTATAAATAAGTCATGGGGATATAACGTACAGCATGGTTACTGTAGTTAATAATACTGTATTGAATATTTGAAAGTTTCTAAGAGAATTTTGAAAAGTTATCACAGAAAAAGAATTTTGTAACTATGTATGGTGACAGATATTAACTAGACTTAGTGTGGTGATCATTTTGAAATAAACATACAAATATCAAATCATTATGTTACACCTGAAACTAATACACTTCTATATGTCTATTACACCTCAATAAAAAAATACTTCTGTGTTCTTCAGTTACCCTATCATTGTACAGTAGCTGCTATCACAGAATGATATAATGGGCATTTAAAACAGGGATGCTGAGAGAACTTGGAAGACGATCCCCCAGTTGGTCAAGAATACTGTCCATAATTGTCACTACATTAAATCCAGACACCTATCACATAATTATACTATATTTAAATGCATGGGAAATGAGGAGACCACCAATTGAGCCATGGGGAGGGACCTTTGCTGATGCACACACCCATGCCATAAAATGCAGTTTCCAGTTTTCCCGGACACGAGAGCCCTGATATTGCTACCCCCAGCAAGGGAACATCCACCTCGTACTTTCATGTTTCCCTCATAGAGAATCCAGAGCCCAGTCGCTTCTCCCTGGATCCCAGTGTGGACCTTAAGTACACCACTAGCTCTGGGACCATCCTCATCCTGTGTTCACTTATGATCCAGTGCAAGCCAAAAAAACGCCACCACTACTCTCTGAAGAGGCAACCTAATCTGCCAACCATGTACTTTGCTCCACTAAAGGCATTGTGGAACAACCCGGACCTGACTTCAACATCAAGAAGTGGAACTAGGGCTTCCCTGGTGGCGCAGTGGTTGAGAGTCCGCCTGCCGATGCAGGGGACACGGGTTCGTGCCCCGGTCCGGGAAGATCCCACATGCCGCGGAGCAACTAGGCCCGTGAGCCACAACTACTGAGCCTGCGCGTCTGGAGCCTGTGCTCTGCAGCAAGATAGGCCGCGACAGTGAGAGGCCCGCGTACCGCGATGAAGAGTGGCCCCTGCTTGCCACAGCTAGCGAAATCCCTCGCACAGAAATGAAGACCCAACACAGCCAAAAGTAAATAAATAAATAAATTTATATATATATAAAAAAAGTGGAACTAATTTCCCCCAGAACAAGTGACACCATTTGGGTGATACTCAAGGGACAAACAAATGCCCTACTACTGGCCTCCGGATGACCCCCTACTTTAATCCTTACTCTGTTGCTGTACCCCTTCCTTATCCGAGAAATTCCAACCCTGTGTGAACTACACATCCATTGGTGGACTAACAAATCCATGGTAAGCTACACTCTCTTCATGCATACCACAGGGAACCACACAAGCGTCAGGTTAGGATCAATGGGAACCATGTTGTTGGCTATTTGGCTTGATCACTCCCACCAACCACAATGATAGATATCAACATTGAAACCAGTACACTTCCTACTTCTATTGTCACTAATAACTCCTCTTCCACCAAAGTCAGCCTCCATGATACTGCCTATAGGCTACACGTCTCCATACTACCATGGGTGAAATCTTGTTTCAAATGAGATTAAACACAATATTACCAACCAATGCCATCAAACAAGTAAAGATTCAGTACCTATGGAATCTCATGTAAAGACTGCCCATGCAGGGACTTCCCTGGCAGTCTGGTGGTTGGGACTCCACGCTTTCACTGCCATGGCCTGGGTCTGATCCCTGGTCAGGGAACTAAGATCCGCAAGCTGCATAGTGCAACCAAAAGAGAAAAGTCCATACAGCAACATGGATGGACCTAGAGATTATCATATATATATTTTTAATGTGGACCATTTTTAAAGCCTTTTTTAACTTTCTTACAATATTCTTTCTGTTTTATGTTTTGGTTTTTTGGCCGTGAGGCATGTGGATCTTAGGTCCCCAACCAGGGATCAAACCCGCACACTCTGCATTGGAAGGTGAAGTCTTAACCACCAGAAAAACAATGATCATATCATATCACGTATATGTGGAATCTAAAAAAAAAAAAATAACTGTACAGTACAGGAACTATATTTAATACCTTGTAAAAGCCTATAATGTAAAAGAATCTGAAAAAGAATACACACAACACACACACACACATATATAACTGAATCACTTTGCTGTATACCAGAACCTAACACAACATTGTAAATTAACTACACTTCAATTTTTTTTAATGGTTAAAAAAGTACTTTTAAATAAAGAATGCCCAAACATAATGTGCATCCAATATCATAATCAAGATGCCCATGTCTGTGCAAGCAAATCAAGACTAAATTCACACCGAACCAGTACCAGAAAACACTTTGGGATTATGACATAAAATAACAACTCTTCTTATCAATGAAATGATAATAAATGTCAGATATGAGAAGAATGTACACCTTTAAAAATATTGGCATCCTTCCCTATCAATTATAACAATCTACTATCACTTCTGGTAAACCTCAATGAAGGTAAAATCCCGATCAAATGGTCAGTGCATATGGCTATAGCTTTCATCTTTAACCACTAAACAAAATTTACAGGGAATAGGATATATGCAAAATATCACCTGGGGTGTTGTATTTGAAAATATTTTTAATTTTCTGTGGATGTTATTGAAGTTATGAAAGATGCCTTACATTTTAGAAATGCACTATGAAGAGGTAATCACATGATGTCTAGGATTAAAAATAAGAGACTTCCCTGGTAGTCCAGTGATTAAGACTCTGCACTTCCACTGCAGGGGGCATGGGTTCAATCCCTGGGCAGGGAACTAAGACCCCAAATGCTCCTTGGTGTGCTCAAAACAAAAAACAAAAAACCAACAACAAAAAATAAAATAATCACTCTGCATGTAGACAAATGAAAAATGAACTAATGAAATAACGAAATAATCATTAGTAAAAAATAAAGGTGCTTCGCCGGTGGCGCAGTGGTTAAGAATCCACCTGCCAATGCAGGGAACACGGGTTCAAGCCCTGGTCCAGGAAGATTCCACATGCTGCAGAGCAACTAAGCCTGTGAGCCACAATTACTGAACCCACACACCACAACTACTGAAGCCCATGCACCTAGAGCCCATGCTCCACAACAAGAGAAGCCAACGCAATGAGAAGCCCACGCACCATAAGGAAGAGTAACCCCCACTCGCTGCAACTAGAGAAAGCCCGTGGGCAGCAACAAAGATCCAACGCAGCAAAAAATAAAATAAATAAAGTTTAAAAACCAGAGATAAAGATGTAATAAATAAAGATGGAGTATTAGAGGAAGGATTAACAAGGCTTCATAGTTTTTTTTCCATGTTTTGTATTTATTTGAAAATAGTCATTAAAAATGGTAGAATGTCCTTTTATTATCATTTTATGTTAATAAAGATGAATTTTTAAAGGCAGGAGGAAATTTTTGGTTTCAGAGTGTAAGTATGTATCAAATATCAAATGTACACTTTAAATACGTGCAGTTTATATGTTGTCAATTACACTTCCACTAAATTGTTTTAAAAACAAATATTCAAGGGACTTCCCTGGTGGTGCAGTGGTTAAGAATCCGCCTGCCAATGCATGGCATACGGGTTCGAGCCCTGGTCCAGGAAGATCCCACATACCACGGAGCAACTAAGCCTGCGGGCCACAACTACCGAGCCTGCGCTCTAGAGCCCACAAGCCACAACTACTGAGGCCCGTGTGCCTAGAGCCCGTACTCTGCAACAAGAGAAGCCACCACAATGAGAAGCCCGTGCACGACAACAAAGAGTAGCCCCCGCTCTCCGCGACCACAGAAAACCCATGCGCCGCAACGAAGACGCAACACAGCGAAAAATTAAATAAATAAAGTTTAAAAATAGTATAATGGTGAGCTACTGGCAACTTTATCCAACTCCATGTTCAGTGATGCCACACTGGCAGTTTGAAATTGGTCATGGTGTGAGTATGAAAATTTTTTTTCATGAAAAAATGCTCAACATCATGAATCCTTAAGGAAATGAAATTAAAACTATTGCACAGTTATTAAAAGGGTAATTTCAAAAGACTGACCATAATAAGTATTGGTAACAATAGGGAAGAACTGAAACTTTCATACATTCCTAAAGGTATGCAAAATCGAACAACCATTTTAGACCACTGTCTAGCAGTCACAAGTAAGCCTCCTGTGACTCCGGATACTTTGAGTTATTGGCTCAAAAGAAGTGAAACATATATACATATAAAGAATTAAACACAAATGTCCATAGCAGCATCATTTGCAATAGCCAAAAAGCTGGAAATAACCCAAATGCCCATAAATTGGTGAGTGGATAAGCAAATGGTTATCCATAGAAAAGGTACTACTCAGGAAAAAAAAGCAAGAACTGCTCATAAGCATCACTGAAGAAATCTCAAAATAATTATATACAATGAATGAACTCAGAAAATAAGAAAACATTTTATTAATTAATTCAAATAAAATTCTAGAAATACAGATTAGCCTATTATAAATAAAGGCAAACTAATAGTTGCCTAGAGGGCTGAGGATGGGAAGGAGAGGTTTCCAAAGGACATGAGGTAAATTAGGGGTGACAGATATATTCATTACCATGATGATGATTTCATGGGTTCATACGTATGTCCAAAAAAATTTTATACTTTAAACAACTGCAGTTCATTACACATCACCTATATTGACAAAAGCTTTAAAGGGTTCAAAATAACATTGAGACCTCCACTGTCTTCATAAAATCAGGTTGGGCAACACTGTATTGACTCTCGTTCCTGATAAACTAAAGAGGGGAAGACTTGCCTCAGTAGCAGCAAATATTGGTGAGCAATGTTCTTTTCCATCTCAGTCACCAGGAATGATGGCTGCATCCCAAATCCACATGGCTGGGTTAAGGGATCTCCCTTTTATCTAAGCCTGTTTTCTTCCTTGTGCATCAATGGCCTTGAGGTGAACATCCCACAGAAGCTACAGGAATCCACAAAAATTTCTCTGACAATAAATAAAAAAGATGAACATGCCTAGAGGTCCTAATAGCTTCTGTGCACATTGATCCTACAGTCACAATCACTGGAACATTTGTGGATACACTTTTATAAGTAACACATACCATCTATGTGGCTGCAGTCTCCTCCACTCTCTATTAATCAAGTGTTTCTGTACCAATGATTGCGCCCCCTTACCTCTGTACTTTTACAGTGACACTAGCCTACTGAATTCTGGGTATCAGGATACATGCCTCCTTTGCAGTATTTGGGGTAGGGATTCCCAGCAGCAGTAATGAGCATTATGTGAACAAGAAAAGCGATTCATGTTGCTCCCAGAAGCACTGATAGTCACAACATCTTCCCACCTCCTCAAAATGTTTTCTTAGCCCACAAAATAATCCTGGCATCCAGCCCAGAAGTAGAAACACAAAATCCTACAGTCCTTCCTAGGAAGGCTTGGGCAAAAATGCGGCCCAAGGGAGCAGCTTTTGGATCTAGGCCAAAACTGTAAAGACAGCTATATTCTTCCATCATTATCTCACCTCTGAGAAAAAGTATGGAATTCCCCTAAAAGCTGTTCATCCCTTAACACTGGCAGAGCCAAATTCTATTTTGAAACCACCTCACACAGTGAATAGAACACCAAGATCAAAGGCAGCTTGAACAATATCTATTTTACTGCAAACCCCAAGGCACTGTGTGACAGAAAATTCTCAGGTTGATGACTTGGAGGCTGGAAGTATCACATGAAACATTTACCTGAAAAGGCAGTCTTTCTCAGCAAGCCACGAACAGAACTGAAATTGTGGTATCTCGGCCAAATCTGGGTCAGGTCCCGCCCAACATCATCAGAGAGAAGGGAATAAGGATCCCAGAACAGCTAAGACTACTGACGCTTTCCTCCAACAAATGGTGAGGGGGCAGAGATCGGCTTCCCTAAACATGATGGGGTGATGACGAACGCACACTGTTTAGACATGCCAGGTGGCAGAGGTGAAATCGCTGTAGCCACAGAAACTGGCACCAATATAATTCTGCTAAGAGACATGGGCACGTTAGAAAGTGCAACTCAGATCCTTACAGCTCCCCATATACCTGGGATGTATGAGGAATCTCCCCACCGTAGACACACCTCCAGGTATATGAGAGGCAATTCAAGTAGACATCCCCATCACAGGGATTCTCTTCCAGTGTAATTCTATTAAAGAAATGGTGCATCCCTGTACATCTCAGTCCCTTTCCCTAGTGAACACACTGGTGTTGGATGAACCTGAAGCTTCAAATAAAAGATTTCCCACATACTCATAAGGTCTTTCTCCACTGAGAACTCTTCAGTCCTGAATGAGGGTGAACCTCTGGCTAAAAGATTTTCACATTCTTTGCACTTAAAAGGCTTATCTCCAGTATGAACTTCCTATTGTTGAATGAGGCTGGATTTCCCAAACTCAGCACACTCATAGGCCTTTACCAAGTGTGGACTTTCTGATGAGCTAAGCACCTCGAGTTATGCTTGAAGGATTTCCCATACTCACGACATTTCTATGGCCTCTCATTACTGTAAACTCTCTGGCATTGCATGAGGCTGAAGTTTCAGCTAAACAATTTCCCATATTTGCTGCATTTATAAGGTCTTTCTTCAGTGGGAATGCTGATGATAAATGAGGTTGAACTTCAGCTAAAAGATTCTCCACGTTCTTTGGACTTACCAGGCATTTCTCCAGTGTAGATTTTCCTACTGAGGTCATAGCTTCAACTAAAGGAATTTCCCATATTCACTGCACTCATAAGGCCTTTTTCCAATGTAAACTCTTTGATGTGTAAGGAAACCATACTGGCAGATAAAAGATTTTCCTGAATCATTGCATTCATACGGCCCTTTTTGCCAGTGTGAACTCTCTGATGTAGAATGAGAGGCACCTTTAGATAAAAGATTTCCCACATTCACTGCACACATAAGGCTTTTCTCCAGTGTGAACTTTCTGGTGTTGAATAAGGTTAGTTCTTTGGGTGCAGGCTGTCCCACATTTGCTGAACTCACAAAACCCTTCACTAGTGAGGACTCTCTCATCCTCAACAAGTATTTCTGTCCGGCTGGAGGCTTTCTTGCCTTTTCCCCAGCTGTGATGACCTTTTTCACTGTGAAAAACAGCTTCACACTCCTTAATGTTGTTTTGTTGCTTCCTGGTATTAGTGGCCTCTTGCTGAAATCCCACATTGGCCATGAAGTCCTTCCCAATCTCCATGTAGGTAGAGAGATTCCCTGATGCATAGACTGTGCAGCTCTTCAAAAACGGAGTTCTCCCCACATCACATCAGAAGGTTTCTCTCTAATGTGCTGCCTCTGGTGCTGTTGAGGTTTGCAGTGAAATAGAATTATTTCCCACATGCCCCACATGTGTATGCTTTCTGGCCCCTATTTATTACGTGCTCTTCAGCAAAGTGAAAATGTCTCTCAAGACTGGGACACACATCTTACAGGGCTGGGCCTTCTCAGGAGATGAACCTGCCCTGGGAGTCCTCATCTGTTAACACTCCATCCTCAGATATGTTCTAGTCATTCTTGACTCCACACCAAGAACCTGAAAACAAAGAAGTGATGAAGTTCTTGTTGACTCCACTGGGGGTGCTGACACTGTCACAACTGTATGTCTGACACGTGAAGGAAACAGTCCAAGGGATCGTGTTCAGGAAATGAAGTTGGGGTCACACTGAGGAAGCAGCTGCTCTCACCAAGTACAGGGCACAAGGACTGGCTGAGGCCCAAGACAAAAAGCGAGTTCTACAATTCACTCCTCTGTCAGTTGCTTTTACCAGGACCACATCTCCTGGTGACCTGCAATACTGTGCAGAAGTGTATGCCCAGCCCCCAGAAAATCTGACTGGAACAGATAGCTGGTGTCCAAGAAATATTAAAGGATACCTGCGTATTTGAGAACATAACAATGTCTGTAAGTACTACAGGGAAAACAGTACTAAGATCACACGAGGTAAGTGGTTTAGAGAGGTGGTAGGGAATAGATTCTAGCTTAGCATCAGACTGAAAATGGGAGTAATAGAAATAACAAATTGGCAAAGTGTCAAGAAAGGAGAAAGGAGTAGAGAAGTGATTTGGGGCCACCGGCAATGGCACTAAAACACTAGTCACACAAGATAACGTTCCTCATATGACTTGAACAGAGACTTGATGTCAAGCCCTCTTCTAGCTGCCATTCATCTTATCCAGGCTACCTCTTAACTCTTTAAGCTGAGACCAGAGTCATGTCCATCCCATGAAGCATCAAGCACTCTTCACCCCCAGCTGAAGAACTACATGGGATGCAAATGATGCAAGTCCTAATGGAAAGTAAGGACAGGTGAGTGGCCAACACTGCCCCAGAGGAATTCATCACACAGCAGACAAAGAAATGATATTTAAGTGTTCCAAAAAGAACCTCCAGTACAGCCAGAGAGAAGGATGTACAGCAGATGGAGAACCAAGTGTTAGGAATCCATCTCCTCACCTAAACAACAATTGTATGGGCAGAATATAACTGAGGTAACTATTTTGCAACCCTGGATTCTACTGAACATTTGCAGTGCCCCAAAAAACAAAGTTTGAAGAGACAAAGAAAGCTTCAGAACCAGAATTAGATAACACAGTGATGTTGGAATGATCATATTGGGAATATATAAAAATCACAATTAACATCCTAATTAGTATCTGCTAGTGGATAAAGCAGACAGCATACAAGACCAGAAAGGCAATGTAAGCAGAGAGATGGAGATTCTAAGAAAGAACCAAAAAGAAATGCCAGAGATCAAAAACACCAGAACAGAAATGAAGAATGACTGTGATGGGCTTATTCATAGACTGGACACAGCTGAGGAAAGATCTCTGAGCTTGATGTTCTCATAGTAGAAACTTTCAAAACTGGAAAACAAAGGGAAAAAGGACTAAAAGAAGGAAGAAAGGAAGAAAAAGAGAAAGAAAAAAAGGAAACAGAAAGAAAGAGGGAGAGAGGGAAGGAAGGAAGGAAGGAAGAAAACTTCGGAAGGAAGGAAAGGTGAGAAGGAGGGAGGAAGGGACAAAGGAAGAAAGGAAAGAAAAAGAAATGCAAATCAAAACTACAATAAGGGCTTCCCTGGTGGCGCAGTGGTTGAGAGTCCGCCTGCCAATGCAGGGGACATGGGTTCGTGCCCTGGTCCGGGAAGATCCCACGTGCCGCGGAGTGGCTGGGCCCGTGAGCCGTGGCCGCTGAGCCTGTGCGTCCAGAGCCTGTGCTCCGCAACGGGAGAGGCCACAACAGTGAGAGGCCCGCGTACCACAAAAAAAAAAAAAAAAAAATTAGAGAAAACTACAATAAGATACCACCTCACAACAGCACAGAATGGCCATTATTAAAGTCTACATGGGGGGCTTCCCTGGTGGTGCAGTGGTTGAGAGTCCACCTGCTGATGCAGGGGACACGGGTTCGTGCCCCAGTCCGGGAAGATCCCACATGCTGCGGGGTGGCTGGGCCCGTGAGCCATGGCCACTGAGCCTGGGCGTCCGGAGCCTGGGCTCCACAACAGGAGAGGCCACAACGATGAGAGGCCCGTGTATCGCAAAAAAAAAAAAGTCTACAAATAATATGCTGGAAAGGATGTGTAGAAAAGGGAACCTTCCTGCACTGTTGCTGGGAATGTGAGCTGGTGCAGCCACTATGGAAAACAGTACGGATGTTCCTCAAAAAGCTAAACATAGTGTTGCCATATGATCCAGCAATCCCACTCTGGGGCATATATCCAGAAAAAACTATAATTCAAAAAGATACATGCAGGTTCTTTTTAGTTATCCATTTTATACATATTAGTGTATATATGTATAAAAAAATAAATAAAATTCAAAAAAAAGATAATCAACTAAATTAGTCACCTGATATCAGAATTAAACATTGACCAATAAAAATTTTAAAGATTAAAAAAAAAAAGATACATGCACCCCTATGTTCATAGCAGCACTATTCACAATATCCAAGACATACAAACAGGCTAAATGTCCACCAACAGATGAATGGATAAAGACGATCTGGTACATATATATAATGGAATACTACTCAGCCATTAAAAAAATAATAATAATCCCATTTGCAGCCACATAGGTGAAACTAGAGATTATCATACTCTAGTTGAAGTCAAAAAGAGAAAGACGAATACCATGTGATATCACCTCTACGTGGAATCTAAAATATTACATATATGAACTTATCTACAAAACAGAAACAGACTCACAGACACAGAGAACAGAAATGTGGTTGCCAATGGGGAGGGGGAAGGTTGTGGGGGAGTAGGAGTGGGAGTTTGGGACTAGCAGATGCAAACAATTATATATAGAATGGATAGACAACAAGGTCAACTGTATAAGCACAGGGAACTATAATTAATATCCTATAATAAATCATGGTGGAAATAATACATAAATAATAATGTATGTATAAGTGAATCACTTTGATGTACAGCAGAAATTAACACAACACTGTAAATCAAGTATACTTCCATTAAACAGAAACAAAAACAAAAAAACAGAATACCCAAAAACTCTGGAACAACTGCAAAAGGTTTATTCATACTATAACTTATCCATATATAAACTTATAACCTTATAACTTATTCATCTTATAAATAAAACTCTGTAGCTTCTGGCACCCTTCACCTATTTCATCCAAGGCACCCTTCAACTATTTCATCCAATCCACTTTCTCAGCTCTGGCAACAACTAATCTGTTATTTGTATCTGAGTTTTGTGGGGTATTTTGTTTTGTTTTGTTTGCTTTTAAAGGCTCCACATGTAAGTGTAATCAGGTAGTATAGCTGACCCTTGAACAACATGGGTTAGAACTGCATGGGTCCACTCACATATGGATACTTTTCAATAAATACACAGCATTACATGATCTGTGGTTGAATTCACAAATGTGAAACTTCAGAATCAGAGGGATGACTATGGGACTTCAGCATCCACAAATTTCAGGATGTGCAGAGACTCCTGGAATCAATACTCTGCAGAAATGGAGGGACAACTTTGTCTTCCCCTGACTGACTTATTTCACTTAGCAGAATGCCCTCAAAGTCCAACCATGTTGTTGCAAATGATAAGATTTCCTTATTTTATGGTTGAATAATATTGAATTGTATTCCATATATACATGTTTGTTATCCATTCATCCATCAGTGGACACTTAGTTTGTTTCCACCTCTTGGATATTGTAAATAATGCAGCAATAAACATGGGGTACAAATATCTTTTTGAGATGATGACTTCAGCCCCCTTGGATAAACACACCGGTGGAACTGCCAGACCATACTGTAGTTCCTTATTTAATTTTGTAAGGATTCTCCATGCTCTTTTCCACAGTGCCTGCAACAATGTACATTCCCACCAACAGTGTACAAAGGGTCCCTTTTTTCCACATCTTCACCAACACTTATTTCTTGTCTTTTTCATAACAGACATGATAACAGGTGTGAGGTGGTATCTCATTGTGGTTCTAATTTGCATTTCTCCAACCATTAGTTATATTGAGCATCTTTTCATGTATCTGTTTGCCTTTTGCATGTCTTCTATGGAAAAAGCCTATTCAAATCTAACAGACAACACTGTTCAAAATAACACTAGCAACAGTGTACTCCATTGTGCGTTTTTATACACACACATAGTATATATTTTTCTGTAAAAGTGAAATGAATGACAACAATGATACAATGGAGGAAAGTAATGAGGATTTTTTAAAATTAGAAGGTACTCAAATTACCTGTCAAGCCATACAGTGTTATTCGAAAGTGGACTTCGATTAGCTGTAAAAACATATTATAAATGCCAGGGCAACTACATAAAAAAAAATAAGAAGTACAACTGATATGCTAACAAAGCAGAGAGAATGAAATCATACAAAATACTCGATTAGAATCATAAAAAGAAGAGTGGAAGATTAAAACAGGAACAAAGGCAATGAATAGGAAATGGTAACAAATACATTAGATACTTATTCCACTATATCAATAAATTAAACATCAATAGTCTCAGTGCACCAGTTCAAAGAAAGATAACCAGAGTAGATCTAAAAACATGACTCAATTATATGCTGTCTCCAAGAAACCCACTTTAAACCCATAGATGCTTACAGATTATATGTGAATGGATAAAGAAAGATAAGACACAGCTGAGGAAAGAATCTCTGACCTTGATGTTCTCTTAGGAGAAACTTCCAACATTGGGAAAAAATAAAAAAGAGAAAGGACTAAAAAAAAAAAAAAATTAAACACAATATCCAAGAACTGTGGGACAACTACAAAAGGTTTAACATATACATATGGAGAGACCTCCCTTGTGGTTCAGTGGATAAGACTCTGTGTTCCCAAAACAGGGGCCTCGGTTAGAGCACTGGTCAGGGAACTAGATCCCACATGCCCCAACTAAAGATCCCGCACCTAGCAACTAAGACCCAACACAGCCACATAAATAAATAAATATATATATATTTTAAAACACACACACACACACACACACACACACACACATGGAAACATCACAATGAGAAAGAGACAAAAGAACAGAAGAAATATTTGAAGAAATAATGGTAGAGAATTTGTACCAAATTAATGTCAGGCACTAACCCACAGATCCAGGAAGCTCAGAAAACAACAAGCAGGTTTAATGCAAAAAAACAAAAACCAATAAACTAAACAAAAAAACCCCTACAGCTTGGCATATCACATTCAAATGCAGAAAAAAATCCTGAAAGAGCCAGAGGAATAAACCCCTTAACCACAGAAGAGCAACAAAAAGAATTACATTTGAATTCTCCTCAGAACTCACCCAGACAATAAGGGAATTGAGTGAAACATTTGAAATGCGGGGGTGGAGTGAAGATGACACACACACATTACCAACCTAGAATTCAGTATCCAGCAAAATTACCCTTCAAAACTTATGTTCAAATAAAGACTTCCTGTGACACACAAAAAATGTGGGAACTTATAAAAAGAAGTTTTACACAGAGATGAAAAAAGATATAGATCTGAAATTTGGGTTTCATAGAGAATGGGAGAACATCAGAGAATTTAAAGAATTTCATTTTCATACAATTGACATGGAACACTGTATTTGTTTAAGCTGTATAAGGAGGTTTGACATGTGTATACATTGTGCAATGATCACTACAATTAGTGAACATAGTTACAATTTTTCTGATGAGAATTTTTAAGATCTACTCTCTTATCAAACTTCAAATACACAACACAGTATTGCTAACTAGAGTCACTATGCTGTGCTTAAATCACCAGGACTTATTCATCTTATAACTAGAAGTCTCTCACTTCTGACACACTACACCCATTTTATCCACCCCCTCCTCTTCCCCCACTGTGGCAACCACTAATCTGTTGTCTGTATCTGAGTTTGGCTTTTTGTTTGTTTGTTTTAAAGATTCCACATCTAAGTGTAATCATGTAGTACAGTTGAACCTTGAACAAAATGGGTTAGAACTGTGAGGGTCCACTCACATTTTTCAATAAATACACACAGCAGTAAATGATCTGTAGCTGGATGAATCTGAAAATGCAAAACTTCAGAATCAGAGGGCTGACTATGGGACTTTAGAATCCACAGATTTCAGTATATTCAGTGGCTCCTGGAACAAACCCTCAGCAGAAATGGAGGGACAACAGTATTTGTCTTTCCCTGTCTGACTTATTTCACTTAGCATAATTTGCTGAAGCTCCATCCATGCTGTTGCAAATGGCAGGATTTCCTTCTTTTTTATGGTTGAAAATATTGAATAGTATTCCATACAAACCACATTTTGGGTAGCCATTCATCCGCCAATGGACACTTAACTTGTTTCCATGTCCTGGATATTATAAATAATGTTGCAGTAAACACAGGGTCCAGATATCTTTCTGACGTAATGATTTTACTCCCTTTGGAAAAGTACACAGAAATAGAATTGCTAGATCATAATGTAGTTCCTTCTTTAATTTTTTAAAGATTCTCCATACTCTTTTCCATAGTGGTTGCAACAATGTACATTCCCACCAACAGTGCAAAAGGGGTCACTATTCTTCACATATTCACCAACACTTATTTCTTCTCTTTCTGATAACAGACATTAAAACAGGTGTGAGGTGGTATCTTATTGTGGTTTTGACGTGCACTTCCCTGAAAATTAGTGATAGTCAGCATCTTTTCAAGTATCTTCACAATTTGCATGTAGTCTTTACAAAAATGTCTACACAGATCTAACAGATACCAGTTTGTTCAAAACAACAATAGCAACAGTGCACTCCATTATAAATTTTTACACAACACACTTAGGTAGGTTTATGTAATACTAAAACAAATAATAGGGGTTTCCCTGGTGGCACAGTGGTTGAGAGTTCACCTGCCGATGCAGGGGACACGGGTTTGTGCCCCAGTATGGGAAGATCCCACATGCCATGGAGCGGCTGGACCCGTGAGCCATGGCCGCTAAGCCTGCGCATCCGGAGCCTGTGCTCCACAATGGGAGAGGCCACAACAGTGAGAGGCCCGTGTACCGCAAAAAAAAAAAAAAAAAGTGGTAGTAACTATATTAATCTCAGAACAGATTTAAAGGAAGCAAAGTTACCAGGGATAAAGACATCAATTCACCAGAATCCACAACGATCCTTAACATATCTGTACCTAAAACCAGAATGTCAAAATATGATGCAAAGCGGAACTACAAGTAGAAAGAGATGAATCTGTTATAATAGTTGGAGACTTCATTTATCATCCCTCTACCAGAAATGAACAGATCCAGCAAACTGAAAATTCGTAAGGATTTGTTAAACTCAGGAGCACCATCATCAATGCACTGGATAAAATGACACCTACAGACTACTAGGCTACTCCATCCAACAACAGCAGAAGAGACAGTCTTCTCAAGCTGACATAGAACATTCACCAGATAGACCACATCTGAGGAAGAAAGACACACCTTAACAAACTTAACTTAAGAATAAAATCATTGAGACTTCCCTGGTGGTCCTGTGGTTAAGAATCTGCCTTCCAATGCAAAGGACGTGGGTTCGATCCCTGGTCGGGGTACTAAGATCCCACATGCCGCAAGGTAACTGAGCCCATGAGCTGCAACTACTGTGCCGACTCCCTCAACTAGAGAGCCTGAGGGCCGCAAACTAGAGCCCGTGTGTTCTGGAGCTCACACACCACAACTAGAGAGAGAAAACCCGCACACCACAACTGGAGAGAATTACGTGTGCAGCAACTAAGACCCAATGCAGCAAAAAATAAAAATAAATAAATAATAAATAAGTATTGTAAAAAAGAACAGAAATCATACATCTGCTCTCAGACCACAACAAAATCACACTAGAAACCAGTAACAGAAAGATAGTTGGAAAAATTCCAAAATACTGAGAAATTAAAGAATACACTTACAAATAATACATGGGTCAAAGAAGAAATCTCAAGATAAATTTTTAAGTATTTTGAAAGAAACAAACATACCACTTTTCAAAATACGTGGATGAAGTGAAAGCAGTGTTTATAGGAAAATTTATAGCATTTAATGCTTATATTAACAAAAAAGAAAAATTTTAAATCAATCATCTGTGCTTCCACCTTACAAAACTAGGAGAAAATTAAATCCAGAGGAAGAAAGAAAGAAAGAATTAAAACCAACAGAGAGAAATCAACAAAGCCAAGAAAAGCTGGTTCTTTAAAATGATCAATAAAATCAAAAACATTCTATTATTGCTACTGAAGAAAATGAGAGAACACAAATTATTAACATCAAAATGAAAAAAGAAACATCACTACAGATACCATGGACATTAAGAGGACAACAATAAAATATATGACAACAAACAAAACCATAAATTTGATAATTAGAAGAAATGGATCAATTGCCTGAAAGACGCAGTCTACCAAAACCCACACAGGAAAAAATAGAAAATCTGAATTGGTCTAAATGTATTTAAGAAATTGAATCAATAAATAATAACCTTCCAAAACAGAATGCAACTGGCTCAGATTGGTTCACTGGTCAATTCTGATGAACATTTAAGGAAGATATTATACAATTCCCTACAATCTCTTTTAGAAGACAGAAACAGAGGGAATACTTCCTAAATCATTCTAAGAGCCCAGTATTATTCTCTTAATACCAAACCAAAGACATTACAAGAAAACTGTAAACCAATACCTCTCATGAACACAGATGCAACAATCCTCACAAAATATTAGGAAATTTATGGAAAAACTATACAGAAAGAATCATACACAATGACCAAGTGGGACTGATGCAAGGTATACAAGCGGGGCTTCACATTTGAAAATTAATATCATCCATGACCTCGACAGGTTAAAAAACAGCACATGATCTCATCAATAGATAGAGAAAAAGGATCTGACAATATCCCATACCCATTCATGATAAAAATCTCCAACATCTAGTTAACTAAAAAGAGGAAAACTTCAACTTGTTAATCCAAATAAAATCCTATAACTATCATCACACTAGCGAACACCAACAGGCTTTCTTACTAAGATGAAAAACAAGGCAAAAATGTTCCCTCTTACCACTCCTTTTTGCCTTTATTTTGGAAGTCATAACTAATGCAATGAGATGACAAGGTTATAGAGAAGATATACTGCTTGGGAAGGAAGGAACAAAACTGTCTTCATTCTCAGATGATATGATCAGCTATGTAAAAATCCCGAAAAATAGACCAAACAAACAAAATCATGGAACCAAAAAGCAATTATACCAAGGTTTCAGGACACAAGGTTAATATACAAAAGTCAATCACTTTCCTATAAACCAGAAATGAACAAGTGAGTTTGAAATTAAAAACACATTATCATGCACAATAGCACCAAAAAAGAAAAAGAGAGAGAGAGAGAGAGATAGAGAGAAAGGAAAGAAATATTTAGTTATAACTCTACCAAGACATGTACAAGATCTACCTGAGGGAAACTATAAAACTCTGATGAACAAATTCAAAGGACTAAATAACTGGAAAAATATTTGACATTCTAAAATAGGAAGACTCACTATTCTCAAGATGTCAGTTCTTATGAAACTCATCTATAGATTCAATGCAATCAAAATCAAAATCCCAGCGAGTTATTTTGTGGATGTAAATACACAAATCCTAAAGTTCATACAGAGAGGCAAAAGTCCGAATATAGCCAACAGGATACTGCAGAAGAACAAAGCTTGCAGACTGACACTGCTCAAATTCCAGACTTCGTATGTACAGTACTCAAGCCTGTTTGCTATTGTTGAAGGGATAGAAAAACTGATCAATGAACAGTATTGAGAATCCAGAAATATACCCATAGAAATATACTCAAATATTCGAAATACACTCATCTGTTAAATATACTTTAACAGATGAGCAAAGGAAATACAATGGAGAAAAAGGAAGTCTTTTTAATAAACATTACTGGAACAACTGAACATCATATATTAAAAAAAAAGAAAAAATCTAAACACAAACCTTACACCCTTCACAAAAAAATTATCTCAAAATGGATCATAGATGTAAATGTTAAATAAAAAAAAACTAAAAACTCAGCAAGTAAACAAAAACTCAAATACAGAATGAGCCAAACACCTTAATAGACAAGCCTCATTAAAAGAAAATGTACGTATGACAATTCAGCGTATACAAAGAGGCAAAGAAATGCAAATTAAACTCAAGAGATACCATTACATACCTATAAGAATGGCCCAAGTTGGGCTTCCCTGGTGACGCAGTGGTTAAGAATCCGCCTGCCAATGCAGGGGAAACAGGTTTGAGCCCCGGTCTGGGAAGATCCCACATGCCTCAGAGCAACTAAGCCCATGAGCCACAACTACTGGGCCCACGTGCCACAACTACTGAGGCCCATCTGCCTAGAGCCTTTGCACCACAACAAGAGAAGCCACCACTGCAACAAAGAGTAGCCCCCACTCGCCACAACTAGAGAAATCCTGCATGCAGCAACAAAGACCCAATGCAGCCAAAAATAAAATAAATGAAATAAACTTATTTAAAAAAATAAAAGAATGGCCCAAATCCAAACACTGACACAAATGCTGCCAAGGGTGTGAAGGAACAGGAATTTCATTCATTGCCCATTGAAATGCTTAATGGTACAGCCCACTTTGAAAGAGAGTTTGGCAGTTTTCTACAAAACTAAATTCTTACACATCATATAGAAATTCTACTCCTTCGTATTATAAAAAAGGAGTTCAAAACTTACATCTACACAAAAACCTTGACACAGATATTCAGAGTAGCTGTATTCATAACTGCCAAAACTTAGAAGTAGTCAAGAATTCCTTCAGCAGACAAATGGACAATCAAGATATATCAAGATACCGGGAACATTATTTAGAGCCGAAATGAAATGAGCTATCAAGTCATGAAAAGACATGCAAGGGAGTTCCTTCATGATCCAGCAGTTAGCACTCAGCACTTTCAGTGCCATGGCCCGGGTTCTGGAACTAAAATCCTGTAAGGCACGTGGCGGGGGGTTAAAAAGAAAAGAAAAACAGAAAACTTAAATGCATGTTACTAAGTGAAGGAAACCAAGATGAAAAGGCTGCATAATGTATGACTCTAATTATATGACACTCTAGAAAAGGGAAAACATATAGAGAAAGTTAAAAAAAAAATCAGTGCTTACCAAGGAGTACAAGGGAAGAAAGGATGAACAGATGGAGCACAAAGGATTGAAACACTGAAAACCATTGAAACCACTCTATAATGGGGAATGAGAATCATTAAACATTTATCAAAGCCCATAGAATGTACAATACCAAGAGTCAACTCTAATGTAAACTTCAGATTTTGAGTGATAATAATGTGTCAGTAGAGACGCATCAATTTTATTACTTGCTTGGGGGATTCCTGAGTCAATACAATACCTACTAAATTCCCGATGACATATTCAAAAAATAGAAAAACTCTTCCAAAAATTCAAATGGACTCTCAAGGGATTCCATATAGCCAAAGCAATTATGAAAAAGAACAAAGTTGAAGGACTCACACCACCTGATTTCAAACGTTACTACAAAGCTACAGTAAGCAAAATACTATGCTACTGGCATAAATACATATATACACAGCAATGGAATAGAACAGGGAGTAGCCTAAAAGTAAACCCTCATATTTATGATCAAATAACTTTTGACCAAAGGACCATTACTATTCAATAAGGGCAGCCTTTTCAATAAATGGTGCTGGGAAAACTGGATACCCGCATACACAAGAATGAAGTTGGGAACTCACCTAATACCACAAAGAAAAATTCACTCAAAATATATCAGAAGCCTTGGGACTTCTCTGGTGGTGCAGTGGTTAACACTCCACACTCCCAATGCAGGGGGCCTGGGTTCAATCCCTGGTCGAGGAACTAGATCCCACATGCGTGCCACAACTAAAAGTTTGTGAGCTGCAACTAAGGAGCCCTCAAGCCACAAGTAAGGAGCCCAGCTGCCATAAATAAGACCCAGTGCAACCAAATGAATAAATGATAAAATTTAAATATATATATATCAAATATAAGAGCTAAAACTATAAAATTCATAGAAAAAGCAAAGGGGAAAAGCTTCAAAATGTTCGATTCAGTTATGATTTCCTGACTATGACAACAAAGGCACAAGCAACAAAAGAAAAAATACAAAAACTGCACCTAATAAAAATGAACAATTTTTGTTGGATACCTTTAAGTTACACAACATTATGCATCAATTATACCTCAATAAAGCTGGGGGTGGGGGGGAAGCGGAAAAAGAGACAAACTTTTGTACATCAAATGACACTATGAACACAGTAAAAAAGCAACCATAGAATGAGAGAAAATATTTCAAAATCAGGTATACAACAAGGGATTAATATCCAGAATACATGGATAATGCCTTGAACTCAACAACCGCCAAAGAACCAACTTGATTAAAAAATGGAAAAGGGGGCTTCCCTGGTGAAGCAGTGGTTGAGAGTCCGCCTGCCGATGCAGGGGACACGGGTTCGTGCCCCGGTCCGGGAAGATCCCACATGCCGCGGAGTGGCTGGGCCCGTGAGCCATGGCCGCTGAGCCTGTGCTCCGCAATGGGTTTCCCCAAAAAAAAAAAAAAAAAAAAAAAAAAAACCTGAATTATTCTAAAGATACACCAATAAACACACCAATAAGCACAACACTATGGAAATGCAATCGAAATGAAAAAGATACACAAGTTCACATCCATTAGGATGGCTATGAAAAAAACAAAATAACACATGCTGGTGTGAATGCAGAGAAATTGGAAACTTGGAAAAAGGTTCATGGTCTGTTTCAGTAGTGACCGAGTCAGTGACAGTTGTACAGTCAGACACAAATAAATGTCAGGTTCAGGAATGAAGCAAAACTTCGGTACCATGGATTTTGACATTCGCCTGGTCAGAGAAGGCAAGCAAGGAGAGAGCTACCAGGCTGACTGCAACACTACTGACCCTGAAGCATCACCTGCAAGACTTTGGGGCAGTGTCCAGGCACTAAGGAGTAGGGAGGCACTAACCTAGCTGTAGTAACCACAGCACATAACCAAGGAATTTAACAAGGTATGCCCAGGGTCCAGATGTGAGAAACAGAGCTGTCCTTAGGTAAGAAAAGAAAAGCAGAGCCTAGGTCAGAGGATGGAGGTGGGTGTGAGAGCCTTGCCCAGCATGCTGACAAGTGCAAAGTTCTCCAGCATGACATCAAGGTACAGGTGTATCTGAAACTCGTTAAGAAGAGATCATTCCTCCCAGGAGAAGTACACGGCCACATTCTCAAAGGTCACACTGCCCTGGTAAACAGGAACAAATAAAACCATGAACAGTCTCACTCCTGAAAACCCACAATCCATCTTCTCACACATTTCCCCTACTGCCCAAAAAGATGGAGCCATTTGAGACCTGGGGTAGAAAACCTCCCTCCTCTAATCTGAAGCTCCCATTGCCTCCAAAATATACAGGCAGACATTTAAAGCAGAAATCCTGCTCTTCTGTGTTATTTCCACTAGAAAAAAAAAAGGAGACCTGCACTTACCTAAACCAACTCAGCCTCACCTTGACGCACTTCCACAACTGGTATCGAATCCAGGAGTAACCTTACACAACTCCTTCCATTTGAGGTGGAGAATGGGACCCCCTCCATAGAAACCGGCCTCCACTCAGGACCCTGAACATGGGGATCTCCAGGGTTCCCAAACCAAAGGGCTGGGAAAATGACTAGTGAAGAACCCCAAGACCCTTCCCAAATACAGAGAATGTGTGCGTGGGGTCACAACATGTGAGGGACTGCGACAACCTCTATTTAACGAAGGTGCTTCTCTGGCCCTTGGAATCTGTGGGAAAAGGCAGGCGATGGAGGAAAAGTGACCAGGGCGGTGCTCCAGGGGCACAGGCCTTCCCTGGCCCCCTGGCGGTACCAGAACGAGATAACCTCAGGCTGACTAGCAAACCTCTACTCTGCGCCTCAGTCCACAGTGATACCGCTTACCAGTTGGGACCTTGGAAAAGCCACAACTTCCTTCTGCCTCACTGTCCTCATCACCCCCCTACATTATGTTCTTCCATTGAGCAGGCTTTGGAGTATTTTTAAAACCCTAACTCAAATCATGTCCTTCCCATGCTCAAAACTTTCCACAGGGACTTCCCTCGTGGTGCAGTGGTTGAGAATCCGCCTGCCAATGCAGGGGACACACTTCAATCTCTGGTCCGGGAAGATCCCACATGTCGCGGAGCAACGAAACCCGTGCGCCACAACCACTGAGCCTGTGCTCTAGAGCCCGCGAGCCACAACTACTGAAGCCCACGTGCCTAGAGCCCGTGGCTCCTCAACAACAGAAGCCACCGCAATGAGAAGCCCACGCACCGCAAGGAAGAGTAGCCGCGGCTCGCCGCAACTAGAGAAGGCCTCCGCGCAGCAACGAAGACCCAACGCAGCAATCAATCAATGAATAAATAAATAAATGAATGAGTAAACGAATTAATTCATTCATTCATTTATAAAAAACCAACTCTCCACCGCTCCATGGGCCCAAAGAGAAAGATACAACTCTCATCTACCACTCCAGGTGCACCCTGGTCTCAAACTTTGTTCCTCCCAGAAACAGGATGGACTCCAAGTTCCGAATGCTCCTCCTTTAGTTGCGTCTACAAGGCTCACCCAGACCACATTACACTGGTGGTCAGAAACAGGGACACGACACCTGAAGGCCTCACTGTCTTGAACCAGACGTAAACAGGCGCCTCTCACGCCGACGCCGGCCGTTCGTATTTGGGTGGGGAAACGGGCAGGGGAGAACCCGAAGCACGCAGCGTTTACCTTAGCCGGGTCCCTCAGCACGGCCGCCGCCACCGAGTCCCCAAGAGGAGGGGCCCACAGCCCAGTGACCAGGTCGGGCTCGGCGTGGATACTGCACGCAGACCGCGGTCTCCCCGGCCCCGAGACCCGCCCCTGTACAGTGCGCACAAGACCTCCTTCTATGCCTTCTTGCCCCGTCAACTGACCCCCAACACCACACACCTCGACTTTCTGACGAGCTCCTCAGACTCCACAGTAATCAAAATGTCCGCCACGAAGACGGCCCTCTCCCGGAGGTTCGCCCTCCCGGAAATGCACCCTTTCTGGATTTTCATTGGATCAACCTTGCTGCCTTAACACAAGTTATCCTGGGTAATGTAGTGCAAAGGCCTCAAGGAAGCACGGGGCCCCACACCTGAATCACTTTGAAAACAGCCAAGAAGCCCCCGAGGAGCGCTGGGAAACGGCTTCTGGGGCGGGGGTGGGGTGCGGTGTGGAGGGTAGGGGGCTCCATTCTTCTTACGGGGGTGGGGAGACTTTCCGGTGAGTGTTGAGCATTTAAGGCTCTATAATGCTACTGATTGCTGAAGTGTTTGGATGTTATCTCAAACTCCACGAAGCCAACCCAAGTTGACATCCACTGGTAACAGGAAGAAAATAAACATTATCCTATTATTCTTGAAACGCATGCGGTCTGAAGCGTTAGTCATCTTGTAAACTTTGGCAAGGGACAAGAGAAAAGTAAGACAGGACCCTGACCAGGAATATGGAAAATGAGATATTGGGCAGCCCTGAAGCAGCTGGACAAGAGGGAGAGCGCTTGTTCTGGTCACGTCAGAAATGGCTCTCCTGTCTGCATAGTCAATGTCTGTGCACAGCTCAGCAAGAGATGGATCAGGCCACCCACCATGGCTGTCCTCTTGCTCTGTACATCCCTTGGTCCAGCAGTCTGATTCACCTGCACCCTACTCACATGGCTGACCTTCCATCTTAAACATAAAGCCTAATCAGCAAACACCTGGGTACCTGCCCAGGCCTCAGCTAGTGATTAATCTTTAGATCAGAAACTCTCCACTTTGATAGTGTTATCAGAGGGGATGTAAGGAGCATGCTCCTCTGCTGCTTTCCTTGATAACAATGAGCCAGCACGATGTCAATTCCCGCTAAAGCTGGTAACCTCCTTTTCCAGAAGCTAAAATTGCTGAAACATCCTGCTCGCTGCCTGCCTACCAAGATGGGGTGTCTCTCCAGGACCTTGCTTTGGATGACTTAGATCCAATATCCATTAAAACACTGATGTCTGTCACTCATTTAGCAATACATCTTGCACCTGACAGCTCTTTAGGAAGACCAATTGTCTACTTAAAAACGGCCCCCTTCCTCCAGGGCCTGCATTCTTGTCTCTTGTCTGTATACACCAGAGTCTGGCTCTGACCAAAGGCCCCTCATTCCCTGCAGGGTCCCTCCTTCAAGGCACAGAAACTGTATGCAGATGCCCAGGGGTCCATCTCTGCTGGTCAGGCCGCATTTCTACCTCCTCAGCCTCAGGAAAAAGATCAGTTCCTGTGGCTGACTGAGTGGGGATTGGTGGTGGTGGGGGCGGGTGTCTTGAGGCCAGTGTCAAGGATGCTTCCTGTCCTGGGAGACTATCTTAAGGCTGTCCAGGTGGGAGTGTGGAAGTGATGGCTCCGAGGCTGAAACCCCACATCAGGACCTCAGGGCAGGGGCGTCCTGGAGTGGACCAAGACCCTCAAGTGTGGGCCCAGGGGCCACAAATCTTTTATTTCTTCCTCATCAAAGCACACGTGGCCTCTGGGCCCTGAAGTAGGATTCAGCCAGGAAAAGGGGGATTGGTCACCGCCACGCAGCGGTGCACATCTGTGAGGGAGCAAGGCCACAGCAATGAAAAAGAAGGACTCAGCATTTGGGCAAACATTCTGGATTTTGTGTTTTGGGCCAACCCTGAGGGAGCATGGGGGACACAGCCTATGGGACCAGGGAGGAGTCCTAGCCCAGGGAAACTTCGTATAGCCCACCTTTGTGCAGTGTCACCATCTCCAGGTTTTCCCCGTGTCCCCAGGTCACCCTGCCCCCATCTGGGAGTCTGGTTCCCCTATCTCCCACCCTGGAGACCACCTAGCTCTCTTCATTTATCACTGACTCCTCTGATAGGTCACCTCAGATCACACGTGGTGCCCCTGGACTTGGTGCACATGGGCCCGCAGAGGAAAAGGCCTCAAAATGTTCCCTCTGGTACACGGGAGCAGGAAGAGACACAAGCGAACCAGCCCTTGTGGGGTGCCCATAGGACCCTCCACCCTGCACTCCTGGGCCTGAGTCCTTCTGAGAAACCCCAGCAAAAACTGGCATGAACTCAGAAACCCCAGAACCCCCAGCGTCTTCCCAATTCAGGGTGTCTGGAAAAGCAACCCCCAGAAGTGGTGAAATCCATGAAGGTAAATAGCTGCTGGAGACCAAATATCAACAATTACAGAATGGGACAGATGAAAATCACTTGGACTAGAGCACAGAAGGTTAGAACCCCTTACAAGGGAACTGGTTGTGTTTCTGCATTTCCTGTAAGAATAAACCCATAGGGGGGCCTGCTGTGCTACTAAGGAGGTGGGGCGGGGAAGAGGAGTCATTCCCTATTTCCTTTTGATCTTGATAGGTTCAGAGTAAAGTATATCAAAATAGCACACCTTAGCATACAGAATATCTTCTGTAGCTCAAGAAGATTAAGAAAACCACAGAAGTAGAAAGGTCAATATGACCTCCCCCCACCACTGAAGAGAAAATTGCCAACCAAGATTTCTATATATAGCAAATATGTCCTTCAAGAATGGATGAAACAAAACGATTTGAAATGAGAAAATTAATGCACAATTAACCTGGAAAAATGAACATTAAATGTTCTAGTCCAAAAAAAAGTTCTATTCAAGGACAATGAACAATGGATTGTAATTCCAGTTGAAAGATCAGTGATGACAAAAGGAATGATAACTGAAGAGAGAAATGCATGTGTTGATTGACATACATGTCACTAATTGTGTAAAGCATAAGTAATACTTCTTTACAGATTCAGAATGACAGAATCCCTATGCATACCTTGAAAAACATATATTCCTATGGGAAAAATTAATGTTTTAAACCCCTTATAATATGCAGAATGAAGAAAAAAATGTATTTATAACTCTGTGCTCTAATGTGTTAAATAAGTGATTTGGGGCTTAAACAATAAATAGAATAAAGGTATATATTTTCAAAGCTAGAAGTAAAGAAAATTGAATTACAAATAACTAATAAATAGAGGGTTAAAAAATTTTTAAAGGCCAACATAAAGAACAAAGGGCAGGGTAAGAAATACACAAAATAAAAAGATATATTTCAACCCAAATATATCAACAATTACATTAAATGGCTTGAAATAAATATTCAAAGTAGCTGTCAGTACTTTTGGATGGCCCTAAACTTCCTTAGCAAGGGACTTAATTTTCATCAAGTGAAGTTCGAGGGCAAGTTTTGGATTTCTATTCAAAGAATAACTAATGTTCCCTGGCAGGCTCAAACACATACAGCTACAGATACAACACGTACACACCACCACCACACAAGTCTTCCTATCCAGCCTCATCTAACCCTGGCAGGCCCAAGGAAAGCAAGGCCACACAAAACTCATCTACCCAAATAACTGTCAGGGAGCAGTCCTGCCTATTTTGTGTCCCAGGTATTGGAAACTTTGGCTGCAGTTACTCAACATAGCTGACAGCTGATTCAGAAATCTAAGAAAACAAGGTAAGCCTCTCAGGCCCACAAATGCAATGGCTCGCTCTTGAGGACTGAAGGGAAAAAAAATCATTCTCTGGGACTCACCCCATCATCTCAATTATGCACACGTCCTGCCAACTCTGCCTCCTAATGTGTCCCAGGTCATCCTATCCTCACCATCTCCAATGCCACCATCCTGGGCCGGTCCATCATCAAAGGGCTCCCAACTACACAAAAGATTCTGTCCTCTCTCCTACAGCAGTTCTTCCCTCCTAAGTTCACTCTCCACACAGAAGCCAGAGAGATTTAGAAACAAGCAGATGACCACAGTGTCTTGCTACACCCCTTCCTCAGCCTCCCAGAGTAGTACGAACAAAATCCAAAGGATATCACCATAAAGAAGTGATCAAAGGAAACACTGCCAATACTGGGAAAACAGACATCTTGTTTCCTGATATGGTACACTGAAAAGGACAAGGCAGCACTTTTGTATTATCTTGGATGGGAGCAAAACAGCAACAATAAAAACAATAAACCACATAATCTGAATCTATTTATAAGGATATCTTACTGTATACCAAGTGAGGGAAATTTACAAATTGTCATGTATTGTATAAAAGATACCAAGGGAAAACAACTTGAAGGAAATCAGAGAGATTGTGTCAGAATGGACATTAAAGAGAGATGAGAAATAAATGTAATTTGTGCAACTTTATATGGTTCTGGACTGAAAAGACTAGATATAAAGGACATAAATAGGATGCTTGAGATCAGTAGGATGGCAGTTCACTGCCTTACACTGGTATTCCCTAATATGCCAGAGGTCCTCTCTAATACAGTAAAGAAAGTGAACATATAACAATTGGAAAAGAGGAAAGCAAGCTGTCCTTAACACAGTATTTCCACAACTGTCCACCTTCACTAAAGTCCTACTCTGGATACTCTACTTTCAACCCATCCCAAGCCCCCGTTTTTCCTCAACTGTAACTTGCTCTTTTTCTCCCTTTTCATAGGAACATCTCATTCTAATATTCCATGAAATCTAATTACCTAGGTGCAGTTTCCATCAACTACAATATTGCTTCCGTAAGGACTGACTCATTTTTATGTCTTGGACATGAATATATCCCATTTACTAGAATATGCCTTACTCACAAGATTGCTGCTATATTTCTTGAGACACTGAACACATATGACAATAGACGTGTGTTCTTCATTTGCATCACTTCGGATAGTTTTTCTAACTCCATTATGTCTTCTGTCCATTTCACGATTGCTTTGCGTAGTATTGTCATTGTAACAATCTTAATTCTTCCAATGCAAGAGCACAGGATAGCTTTCCATTTCTTTATCTTCAATCTTCATCAGTGTTTTATAGTTTTTTGAATATATGTCTTTCAAGCCCTCAGTTAATTTGCTACTAGGTATTTTATTCTTTCTGATGCAATCTGAAGCAATTTTTTTTTACTTTATCTGATAGTTCGTTATTAGTGTATAGAAATGCAACAGATGTCTGTATATTTGTACTATATCCTATAGCTTTACTGAATTCTTTAATTAGTTCTAAAAGTTTTGAGGTGGACACTAGGGTTTTCTATATAAAGTATCATGTTATCTGAAAATACTGTTTTACCTCTTACCTTCCAATTTGGATGCTTTTGCTTGTCTGATTGCTGGGGCTAGGACTTCCAATACTATGTGAGATAGAAGTTTTGGGAGTGGGCATCCTTCTCTTCTTCCTGAATTTAGGAAAAAGCCTTTCAGCTTTCCACCAGTATGATGTTTGCTGTGGGTTTGTCATAAATGGCCTTTATTGAGCTATGTTCCCTCTATACCCACCTGTGTGGGTTTTCATCATGAATGGATGAATTTTGTCAAATGCTTCTTCTCTGTCTACTGAGATGATCATGTTATTTTTCAACCTTCCTTCTGTTAATGTGGTGTTCTATATTGATTAGTCTTTTCTGTCCTGGGACTGGGTCACATCCACATCCCAAGGTAGAGTCTGTTCCTCGAATTTGGCTGCCCCACGTCCACTGAAAACCTGTGGCATGGAGTTAGCAGGACCAGATCATTATCGGGTACATAAGTCGGATCATTCATAGGAAAGCCATCAATATTTGTTCCCAGTGAAACGACAGTCCTGTGAAGTCACATGCGGGGAGGAGGGGGTGTCCTAAGCAGGCCTCTTTGTGTCTGTGTGGGGGTGACAAGAGGGTGTCCGAATGGACAAAGTGTTCTTTGAGTCCCCAAAGCAGGGTAGGGAGTGAAAGAGGAGTGCTGTGACCAGACTCCTCATGGCCTGAACCAGTCAACCTAGCACTGTATCCTAAATCCCTGTCCATTGCTGGGAGTTCACAAGCAGATGACACCCCTTCTCTCACCCTGTTTCCGCTCTAGAAATGGTCCATCTGTTGCATGATGACTGCACCTGTTCCTCCCATTCTGTTACCATGTCAAACTCCTCCAAACCCCAGTGGCATCCGTATCGGCTGCATTCATAGGGCATTTTCTCCACGGTGAACTCTCTGATGATGAATTAAGCTGCACTTTTGGATAAAAGATTTACCACATTCTTTGCACTCATGAGGCCTTTCTCCAGTATGGATTTTCCTATGGGTTCTGAGGATTTGTCTTTGGCTAAAAGATTTCCCACATTCACTGCACTCATAAGGCCTTTCTCCAGTATGAACACTCTGATGATTTCGGAGGCCAGATCTAGAAGTAAAAGATTTCCTACATTCCATACACTCATAAGGCCTTTCTCCTGTGTGAACTCTCTGATGATTTTGGAGGCCAGATCTCGCAGTAAAAGATTTCCCACATTCCTTACACTCATAAGGCCTTTCTCCCGTGTGAATTCTCTGATGATTTTGGAGGCCAGCTCTCGCAGTGAAAGATTTCCCACATTCATTACACTCATAAGGCCTTTCTCCTGTGTGAACTCTCTGATGTTTAATAAGGCCAGAAATAACAATAAACAATTTCCCACATTCACTGCACTCATAAGGTCTTTCTCCAGTATGAACTCTCTGATGATTTCGGAGGCCAGACCTAGCAGTAAACGATTTCCCACATTGGCTGCACTCATAAGGCCTTTCTCCTGTGTGAACTCTCTGGTGTATAAGAAGTTGACATCTATGAATAAAGGACTTCCCACATTCACTGCACACATAAGGCCTTTCTCCTGTGTGAACTCTCTGGTGTATAAGAAGTTGACATCTATGAATAAAAGATTTCCCACATTCACTGCACACATAAGGCCTTTCTCCTGTGTGAACTCTCTGGTGTATAAGAAGTTGACATCTATGGATAAAGGATTTCCCACATTGGCTACACTCATAAGGCCTTTCTCCAGTATGAATTCTCTGATGATTTTGGAGGCCAGACCTAGCTGTAAAAGATTTCCCACATTGATTACACTCGTAAGGCCTTTCTCCTGTGTGAACTCTCTGGTGTATAAGAAGGTGACATCTATGAATAAAGGATTTTCCACATTCACTGCACTCATAAGGCCTTTCTCCTGTGTGAACTCTCTGGTGTATAAGAAGGTGACATCTATGAATAAAGGATTTTCCACATTCACTGCACTCATAAGGCCTTTCTCCTGTGTGAACTCTCTGATGATTTTGGAGTGCAGACCTAGCTGTAAAAGATTTCCCGCATTCATTGCACTCATAAGGCCTTTCTCCAGTGTGAACTCTCTGGTGTATAAGAAGTTGACATCTATGAATAAAGGATTTCCCACATTGGCTGCATTCATAAGGTCTTTCTCCAGTATGAATTCTCTGATGATTTTGGAGGCCAGACCTAGCTGTAAAAGATTTCCCACATTGGCTGCACTCATAAGGCCTTTCTCCTGTGTGAACTCTCTGGTGTATAAGAAGTTGACATCTATGGATAAAGGATTTCCCACATTGGCTGCACTCATAAGGCCTCTCTCCAGTATGAATTCTCTGATGATTTTGGAGGGCAGACCTAGCTGTAAAAGATTTCCCACATTCACTGCACTCATAAGGTCTTTCTCCTGTGTGAACTCTCTGGTGTATAAGAAGTTGACATCTATGGATAAAGGATTTCCCACATTGGCTACACTCATAAGGCCTTTCTCCAGTATGAATTCTCTGATGATTTTGCAGGACAGACCTAACTGTAAAAGATTTCCCACATTCATTGCACTCATAAGGCCTTTCTCCAGTATGAATTCTCTGATGATTTTGCAGGACAGACCTAACAGTAAAAGATTTCCCACATTCATAGCACTCATAAGGCCTTTCTCCTGTGTGAACTCTCTGGTGTATAAAAAGTTGACATCTATGGATAAAGGATTTCCCACATTCACTGCACTCATAAGGCCTTTCTCCAGTATGAACTCTCTTATGTTGAAGGAAATTGGACTTTTTGCTAAAAGATTTTCCACATTCACTGCATTCATAATGCTTTTCTCCTGTGTGAACTCTCAGATGTTGAATGAAGCTGGACCTTTGGAGAAAAGATTTAGCACATTTCTTGCATGCATAAGGCTTCTCTCCGGTGTGGATCTTCCTATGCACACTGAGGTGGTGGCTTCGGCTAAAGGATTTTCCACATTCGCTGCACTCATAAGGCTTTTCTCCAGTGTGAACTCTCTGGTGCTGCATAAGATTACAACTTTGGGTGCAGGCTTTCCCACATTTGCTGCACTCACAAAACGCATCACTAGTGATGACTCTCTCATACATATCTGTGTGGCTGGAGGATTTCCTGCCTTCTCCCCAGCTCCGATGAATTGTTCCACTGTGAAAAACAGCTTCACACTCATGACTGTTGTTTTGTTCCTTCCTGATATTAGTGGCCTGTTGCTGAAGTCCCATGTTGGTTGCTAATTTCTTCCCAATTTCACTGTACACAGAGAGATTCCCTGATGCATAGACTGTGAAGCTCTTCAGAAATGCAAGTCTCCTCACATCACATCGGAAGGGTTTCTCTCTAATGTGCTGCTTCCGGTGCTGTTGAAGGTTTGCAGTGAAATAGAACTGTTTCCCACATGCCCCACATGTGTATGCTTTCTGGCCCCTATTTGTTCCCTGCTCTTCAGCCAAGTGCAAAATGTCTCTCAAGACTGGGACGCACATCTTACAGGGCTGGGCCTTCTCAGGAGATGAACCTGCCCTGGGGGTCCTAATCTGTGATACTCCCTCCACACATATGTTCTCTTCAGAAGGTGTCTCTTCATCGACTCCACGCCAAGAACCTGAAAACAAAGACGTGATGGTGAAATTCATGTTGACGTTGGATGGGGGTGACACCATCACAACTGTATGTCTGACACATGAAAGAACCAATCCATGGGACTGTGTTCAGTAAATGGAGTTGGGGTCAAATTGAGGATGCAGCTGTTCTGCATTATTGGGACTTAAGGTCACAGAATTGACGCGGCCTCACCAAGCACAGGACACAAGGACTGGATGTGGCCCAAGGGTGAAAGGCATGTTCTACAGTTCACTCCTCTGTCAATGGCTTTCACTAGGACATCTGCTGCTGATCTGTGATACTGTGCACAAGTATATGCCCATGTACCAGAAAATCTTACTGAAACAGTAGCTGGTATTCATGGAACATTAAAGTATACCTGTCTAATGCCATTCAAAGATACCTGCACAATGTCATAAAGTACTATAGAGAAAACAATGTGAAGACTACATGAGAGAAATGGTTTAGAGAGGTGGTAGGGAATAAATCCCAAGCTGCAGTCAGAATAAAAATAAGTAGTCATAGAAATGAGAAATTGGCAGAGTACCAAGAATGGAGAAAAGACAAAAGAAGTGATTTGGAGCCACTGGCAATGGGGCTAAAACACTAATCACACAAGATATGTCCCTGATATGACTTAAAACACAGACCTGATATCAAGCCCTCTGCCAGCTGCCATTCATCTTGGCCAGACTACCTGTGAGCTCTTTTTGCTGAGACCAGAGTCATGTCCATCCCATGAAGCCCCAAGGACTCTCCATCCCCAGTTGAACAACTACATGGGACACATATGACACAAGGCCTAATGGAATGTCAGGATGGGTGAGTGGCAAATACGAACCCAGGGGAACTAAGCACACAACAAAGGAACGATATTTAAATACTACAAACAAAAACGTCAGTGGAGCCAGAGGGAAGGATGTACAGTGGATGGAGTACAAAATGCTTGGAAACAAAATGGAAACAAAATGTTAGGTGTTTTTCTCCCCACCTGTAAAACAGGGGATGGGTTAGGAATCCATCTCCCTACCTGAAAAACACTGGATGGAGTAATAGGTGTTAGGAATCCAGTCCCAACCTGAACAACAGTGGATGGAGTACAAGGTGTTATGAATCCGTCTCCCCACCTGATTTTAAGGGCCAGTGTCTCTTTTCCCGCTCTTCATTTTCCTGGTTTTTCACTTTTGGAGAGTGAGATATTTAAGGACTAAGACATTCAATCAGCCACTTATATAGAGGAATTGCAAAAGTCATAGTGCACCGCCAAGAAAGGCACAGTGAAAACCCCTTAAGTTTACAGCTCATGTTGATATCCAGGAAAGAGTCACCTGAAAACATCAAAAACAAAGAGAAGCCCATACCAGCAAACCCTTGTTAAAGTGAACAGGATCTCCAGCATTACAATATTATAAGATACAAATGCTCAGTTTTCAATGAAAAAAACTCACAAGACATACAAAGAAACAGGAATGTATGATGCAAAGGAAAATAACAAATCAACCGCAACTGTAACTTATAAACAGGTACACAAAAAATAGATGGCGAACTAAGTAGAAAGACTTAAAAACTGACTAAAGGATGTTCAAATAACTAAAAAGAAAAAAAACAGGTCTACAGAAAAAAAAGTGTTGCCTGAACAAAGTAGCAATAACAGTAAAGAGACAGAAAATATAAGTATTGTAAAAATGGAAATTTGGGAACTGCAAAGTACAATCGCTAAAAAGAAACAGGTGTACAGAAAAAAAGTGTTGCCTGAACAAAGTAGGAATAACAATAAAGAGAAAGAAAGTATAAGTATTGCAAAAAAGGAAATTTGGGAACTGAAAAGTACAATTGCTGAAGTGAAAAAAAAAAAAACACTAGAGGGATTCAGAACAGAAAAACATAGCACACTTATGGATTGATATGAATAGGAACATCCCAAAATCTAAATAAACTCCAAGCAGAATAGACTGTGAGAGCCATACTGCAGCACATTATAATAAAACTGTTGAAATGCAGAGACAAAGAATCTTGAAATCAGTGAGAGAAGTGACTCATTCCAGACAAGGGATCCCCAAGAAGGTTATCAGCACATTTCTAATCAGAAATCTGGCCAGAAAGCAGTGGGCTGACATATTTAAATTGTTGAAGGAAAATAACGTGTCAACCAATAACCCTACATCAGGGAGACATCCTTCAAAAACTAAGGAAAATTAACATATTCCAATGTAAACAAAAGCTAAAGAAGTTCTTTAACACTAGACTTGTCTTGCAGCAAATGCTAAATGGATTCTTTCAGGTGGAAATGAAAAAAAAACACTAAACGGTAATTCAAAGTTATTTGAAGAAATGATGGTCTCTGATAAAGGTAAATCCATAGAAAATTATAAAAGCTACTGTGATTTTAAGTTTATAACAGCACTTTTTCGTTTTCTACCTGATTGCAGAGAATAATGCATTTAAAGAAACTGTAGTCTCAGCTTAAACACACCACATACAAGTATGTAACTTTGTAAAATCAATACTAGAAAATAGTGGGGACAGAGCACTACAGAAGCAGAAATGTTTTTGTAATGTTATTGATGGTAAGCTGGTGTAAATTAAAATTAGTATGCTGGTAGGTTTAGGATATAAAATGTAATCCCCATGGTAACTAAAAATAATCATATAATGTACACAAAGGAAATGAACAATTAAAACATATCACTAAACAAATTTAACTAAATACAAAAAGAGAAAATAACAAAAATTAAGGAACAACAAGCTCTAAGGCATACAGAAAACAAAGAGCAAAATGACAAAAATACCTCTTATCAGTAATTGCTCTAAATGTAAATGGATTAAACACTCAAAGCAAAAGACAGACTGACAAATTTTTTAAAATGATCCACTGTATGCTGTTGACAAAAGTCAATTAAATTGAAAATGAAAGGTTAGAAAAAGATATTTCATGCAAATAGTAACCAAAATAACACAGGGGTGGCTATTATTCATATCAAACGATAAAGAAGTCTAGGGACTTCCCGGGTGATGCAGTGGTTGGGAATCTGCCTGCCAATGTAGGGGACATAGGTTCAATCCCTTGTCTGGGAAGATCCCACATGCCATGGAGCAACTAAGCCCATGTATCACAACTACTGAGCCCACGTGCCATAACTACTCAAGCCCACATGTCTAGAGCCTGTGCTCTGCAATGATAAGCCACTACAATGAAAAGCCTGCATGCCACAATGAAGACCCAACGCAGCCAAAAATAAATACATAAAATAAATAAATTTTTAAAAAGGGTTTCCCTCGTGGCACAGTGGTTGAGAGTCCACCTGCCGATGCAGGGGACATGGGTTCATGCCCTGGTCCGGGAAGATTCCACATGCTGTGGAGCAGCTGGGCCCATGAGCCATGGCCGCTGAGCCTGCATGTCTGGAGCCTGTGCTCCACAATGGGAGAGGCGACAACAGTGAGAGGCCCGCGTACTGCAAAAAAAAAAAAAAAACACAAAAAAAAGACCCAACGCAGCCAAACATAAATAAAAAATAAAAATATATATTTAAACACCTCATAATAGACAAAAGATATAAAGCAAAACCTGAACTGAAAAGAGAAACATTTCTACTATAGTATGGGGACACTTCAATGCTCTGCTCTCAGCAATAGACAAGAACAATAGTTTAAATTAGATAAAGATCATACAAACTGTCCTCTCCAACTGAAACAGATTGAAGATAGAGATCAATCACATATGGAAAACAAATATCCACAAATTTCTGGAAATCAAACAACATGCTTTGAAACAGGTCCATGAAAAAAAAACACACAGGAAACCAGAAAATACTTAAGAGACTAAAGAAAACAATAATATAACATACTAAAACTTATAGGATGCCACAAAAGCAGTACTAAGGAGAAAATTTACATCTATAAATGCTTACATATAAACAAAGAAATATCATCAATCAACAACATACCTTTACAACTTGAGGAACTACAAAACAAACTAAACAAAGCCTTCTGAAAAAAGAAATGAAGATTAGAAAAACAAAATTGTCAGAACATTCTGTTCTTAACAAAGCCTGCCCTCAGTAGAAACTACTTAACCAGAGCCAAACCTACTGTCATTTTATCAGAGCCTAACTTACCTGGGAAAGAGGAAATACCCAACTACAGCCCCCAATACCCATCCTGTCCCAACTAAGGGAGGGAAAATTAAATTGAGAAGAAGTTGTGAAGTTCAGGATCCAGACACACAGGCTCATTAAAAGATTGAAAATTAAATATAATATGAATGCTAACAGCAACATGCATGCTTCCGCTCTCCACATCTTACCAACACATCAATAAAGGCCTATCTACAATGGTTCCTTTTAGGGAATACATCATGCCAGTTACAAAGAAAAAAATTACAGGGCCAACTAAAAGGCCAAAAAACAAATTTTGAAAAGGCAAAGGAAGCTTCAAAACCAGAATCAGATATCACAGGGAGGGACTTCTCTAGGGATCCAGCGGTTAAGTCTCCACAGTTCCACTGTAGGGGGCACTGGTTCAATCCCTGGTAATGGAACTAAGATCTTGCATGCTGGGAAGGGAAGGGAAGGGAAGGGAGGGGAGGGGAGGAAGAAAGGAGGGAGGGAGGGAGGGATATCACAGGGCTGTTGGAATGATCAAATTGGTAATGTAAAACAATTATGATTAATATGCTAATTAATGCCTGCTAATGGATAAAGCAGACAGCATACAAGCCAAGAAAGGCAATGAAAGCAGAGATGAAAATTCTAATAAAGAACCAAAAGGAAATGCTAGAGATCAAAAAGAAGAGAAGAGGAATGAAGAATGAATAGGATGGGCTTATTAAGACTGAACACAACTCAGGAAAGAATCTCTCAGCTTGAGGTTCTTGTAGTAGAAACTTCTAAAACTGAAAAACAAAGAGAAAAAGGACTAAAGAAAAGAATATTTAAAAACTGTGTAACACCTGCAAATGCTTTAACATACATATATAGAAACATCAAAAGAAAAAAAGAATAAGGAATAGAAAAAATATTTGAAGCAATAATCATGGAGAATTTCCACCAAATTAATGTCAGACACCAACCCACAGATCCAGGAAGCTCAGAGAACATCAAGCAGGTTTAATGCCAAAAAACTACACCTAAGCTGGGGCTTCCCTGGTGGCACAGTGATTAAGAACCCACCTGCCTATGCAGGGGACACAGGTTCAAGCCCTGGTCCAGGAAGATCCCACATGCTGTGGAGCAACTAAGCCTGTGTGCCACAACTACTGAGCCTGCACTCTAGACCCCACAAGCCACAACTACTGAGCCCACATGCCACAACTACTGAAGCCTGCGAACCTACAGCCCACGCTCCACAAGAGAAGCCATGACAATGAGAAGCCCGCACACCACAATGAAGAGTAGCCTCCACTCACCGCAACTAGAGAGAGCCTGTGCACAGAAATGAAGACCCAACACAGCCATAAGTAAATAAATAAATAAATTTATTTTAAAAAACAACAACAAAACTACACCTAAGCATATCACATTCAAATACAGAAGAAAAAAAAAAAAAATCCCAAAAGAAACCAGAGGAATAAACACTTTAGTCATGGGGAAGCAACAAAAAGAATAACATCTGAATTTTCAGAAATCATGCAAACAAGAGAAAGGAGTGAAACGTTTAAAGCTTGGCAGGGGTGGGGTTGGGGGGTGGCCAATGTCAGCCTAGAATTCAGAATGCAATAAAATTACTCTTCAACAGTGATGGTGAAATAAACATGTTCTTAGATGTACAAAAATCATGGGAATTCGTTTAAAAAAAGTTCTTTAGAGAGGTGGAAAATAATAAAGATCAGAAATTTGGGTTTCAGAGAAAGGATGAGCACTGTAGAATTTTAAAAGTTTCACTGACATATAATTGATGTGAAACATTGTATTTGTTTAAGCTGTACAACATAATTTGATATGTGTATATGTTGTGCAATGATTACAATAAGTTTAGTTAACACCACAATACAATTTTTTTCCTCTGATGAGAACTTTTAGGATTTACTCTCTTAGCAAATTTGAAATACACCATACAGTATAATTAACTATAATCACTAAGCTATGCATTACATCCCCAGGACTTATTCACGTTACAACTAGAAGTCTGTAGCTTCTGACACCATTCACGCATTTCATCTAACCCTGTTCACCCATCCCCTACTCCGGCAACCACTAATTTCTGTGCTGTCTCTGAGTTTGGGGTGTGTGTGTGTCTTTTTCTTTAAAGATTCCAGGGACTTCCCCAGTTGTCCAGTGGTAAAGAATGCACCTTCCAATGCAGGGGATGCAGGTTCGATTCCCTGGTCGGGAAACTAAGATCTGACATTCTGTGGGAAAACTAAGCACACACGCCACAACTACTGAGCTCACGCACCTCAACTAGAGACTGCGTGCCACAACTATAGAGCCCACAAACCCTGGAGCCTGCGCACCACATCTAGAGAAGAGAAAAACCTGCACACAACTAGAGAGAAGCCTGCGCCACAACGAAGAGCCTGAGCATCCCAACGAAAGATCCCACATGCCTTGATGAAGATCCTGCATGCTGCAACTAAGACTCGTCGCACCCAAAAGGAAAAGATTCCCCATGTATGTGTAATTATGGAGTACAACTGACTCTTGAACAACATGGGTTAGAACTGCATGGGTCCACTTACACATGGTTACGTTTAATTAAATAAACACAGCACCACGTGATCAGTAGTTGAATGAATCCACAAATGCAAAACTTCAGAATCACAGGGCTGACTGTGAAACTTCATCATCTGCAGATTTCAGTATATGCAGGGGCTCCTGGAATCAATCCTCTCTGGAAACTGGCAAACAACTGTATTTGTCTTTCCCTGTCAGACTTATTTCACTTAGCATAATGCCCTCAAGGTCCATCCATGTTATTAAAGATGGCAGGATTTCTTTTTTAATGGTTGAACAATATTGAATAGTGTTCCACATACAGCACATTTGTTACCCATTCATCCATCAATGGACACTTAGGTTCTTTGCATGTCTCGGATAGTATAAATAATGCTGCAATAAACAGAGAGTACAGATATCTTGTTTTTTTTAAATAAATTTATTTATTTTTGGCTGCTTTGGGTCTTTGTTGCTGCACGTGGGCTTTCTCTAGTTGTGGCGAGCAGGGGCTACTCTTTGTTGTGGTGCATGGGCTTCTCATTGCAGTGGTTCCTCTTGTTGCAGAGCACGGGCTCTAGAGCACAGGCTCAGTAGTTGTGACACATGGGATTAGTTGCTCCACAGCATGGGGGATCTTCCCAGACCAGGGCTCGAACCTGTGTCCCCTGCATTGGCAGGTGGATTCTTTTTTTTTTTTCTTTTTTTGCGGTACGCAGACCTCTCACCGCTGGGGCCTCTCCCGTTGCAGAGCACAGGCTCCGGATGTGCAGGCTCAGCGGCCATGACTCACGGGCCCAGCCGCTCCGCGGCATGTGGGATCTTCCCGGTCCAGGGCACGAACCCGTGTCCCCTGCATCGGCAGGCGGACTCTCAACCACTGCGCCACCAGGGAAGCCCCTGGCAGGTGGATTCTTAACCACTGTGCCATCAGGGAAGTCCCCAGATATCTTTTTGATATGATTTCACACCCTTTGGATAAACACACAGAGGTGGAATTGCTGGATCATACTGTAGTTCCTTATTTAATATTTTAAGGACTTCCCTGTGGTGCAGTGGTTAAGAACCTGCCTGTCAATGCAGGGGACATGGGTTCGATCCCTGCACCGGGAAGATCCCACATGCCGCGGAGCAACTAAGCCCATGCACCGCCAACTACTGATCCTGTGCTATAGAGCCTGCACGCCAAAAATACTGAAGCTCACAGGCCTAGAACCCATGCTCTGCAACGAGAAGCCACTGCAATGAGAAGCCCATGCACCACAAAGAAGAGTAGCTCTCACTCGGCTCAACTAGAGAAAGCCCACATGCAATGAAGACCCAATGTAGCCATAAATAAATAAATAGATAGATAGACAGACAGACAGATAAATAAATAAATACTGTCGGGTGCAGAAATGGAGCAAACTTTGGATAGTATGGATCCGTACCCTCACTTAGCCCAAGAGAGGGCAAGCAAGGAGGGATCTCTAAAGCGGACTGCAACACTGATGAACCTGAATGGTCACCTGCAAGACTTTGGGGCTACAAGTTTCATGGCACTAAGGAGTAGGGATGAACTCTGCCTAGCCATTGTAACAGCAGCACATAACTTTAAGAAGAAAGCAGTGCCCATGGTCCAGATGTGAGAAGGACAGAACTACCCTTGGGGAAAAGAAGAAAGGCAGAGCCTATCTCAGAGGATGGGGATGGGTGTGAGGGCCTTACCCAGCATGCAGACAAGGGCAAAGTTCTCCAGCATGACATCAAGGTACAGGTGTATCTGAACCTCATCAAGAAGACACCATTCCTCGCAGGAGAAGTACACGGCCACATCCTCAAAGGTCACACTGCCCTGGTATAACAGGAACAAATATAACCATGAACAGTCTCATTCCTGAAAACCCACAGTCCATCTTCCCACACATTTCCCCTACCGCCCAACCAGATGGAGCCTCTCAAGACCTGGGGAAGAGAACCTCCCTCCTTTGATCTGAAACTCCCATTGCCTCCAGAATACACAGGCAGTCATTTCAAGTCTAACTCCAGTTCTTCCCTGTTTATTTCCATCAGAAAAAAGGAGACCTGGACTTACCTAAACAAGCTCAGCCTCACCTCAAAACACTGCCACAGGGACTTCCCTCGTGGTCCAATGGTTAAGGCTACGAGTTTCCACTTCAGCGGGCACAGGTTCAATCCCTGGTGGGAGAACTAAGGATCCCGCATGCCGTGTGGTGGGGCCAAAAATAACATTAAAAAACACCGCCGGGCTTCCCTGGTGGCGCAGTGGTTGAAAGTCCGCCTGCCGATGCAGGGGACACGGGTTCGTGCCCCGGTCCGGGAAGATCCCACATGCCCCCGAGCGGCTGCGCCCGTAAGCCATGGCCGCTGAGCCTGCGCGTCCGGAGCCTGTTGCTCCGCAACGGGAGAGGCCACAACAGTGAGAGGCCCGCGTACCGCAAAAAGAAAAAAAAAAAAAAAAAAAAAAAACCACTACCAAAAC
>NW_020172996.1:509989-523668 GCF_003031525.2 Neophocaena asiaeorientalis asiaeorientalis | reverse complement strand
CCCCAAAAAAAAAAAAAAAAAAAAAAAAAAAAAAATCACTGCCACATACTGGTACCGGTTCCAGGAGTAACCTTCCACACCTCATTTCATCAGTGGTGGGAAACTAGAACCCCCTCCACAAAAACTGGCCTGCACTCAGAAAACCAAGCATGGGGTTCTCCAGGGTCCCCAAACCAAAGTGCTGGGAGAATGGCAGGTGAAGAACCCTAAGACACCTCAAATACACAGAATGTGTGCGTGGGGTTGAGAACAAGTGAGGGACTGGGACAACCGCCACTTGCCCAAAGTGCTTCTCCAGCCCATGGAATCTGTGGGGAAAGGCAGGCGATGGAGGAAAGTGACGTAAGCAGTGCTTCAGGGGCTCACACTTTCCCTGGACCTGTGCCCAATATCAGAGCCAGGTAAACTCTGGCTGACTTACTAACCTCTCCTCTGTGCCTCCATCCTCAGTGCTCCCACTTACCAGTTGTGACCCTGAAAAAAGCCACAACTTCCCTCTGCCTCAATGTCCTCATCATTCCCCTACATTCTGCTTTCCGTTGAACACTTTGGATTATTTTCAAAAGCCTAGCTCAGATTGTGCCCTTCCTTTATTCAAAACTCTCCACCGCTCCCAAGGCCCTAAGAAGTGAAACACAACCACTCATCTACCACTCCAGGTGCAGCCTGGCCTCAAACTGCGTTCCTCGCAGAAACAAGATGGACTCCGGGTTCCCGAATATTCCTGCTTCAGTTGTATCTCCAAGCCTCACTCAGACCACATTACAACGGTGGTCAGAAATAGGGACACCACCCCTGCAGGCCTCACTGTCCTGGACCAGACGCCTCTCACTCAGGAGTTTCGTATTTGGGTGGGGAAACGGGCAGGGGAGAACCCGGAGCCCGCAGCATTTACCTGAGCCGGGTCCGTCAGCGCAGCCGCCGCCATCGGAGCTCCTGGGAGGAGAGGAGTGGCGACAGTCGAGGGGTCCTGTCGGACTTTGTACCGATGCACCCCGCAGGCGGCGGTGTCCCCAACACTCAGGCCGTCCCTTTGCAGTGTGTACAAAGCCTCCTCCTGCGTCTTCTTGGCCCGTCACCTCGCTCCCATCACCGCACACTGCGACCTTCCGACTAGCTCCACGATCAAAATGGGCGCCACGAGGACGCCGGAAGTTCTTCTCCCGGAGGTTCGCCCTCCCGGAAATGCCCCCTTCCTGGATTTTCATTGGATGAACGTCGCTGCCTTAGCGCAAAATCTTCTGGGTAATGTAGTGCCAAGGACTCAGGGAATGTCACCCGGCACCTGAATCGCCCGGAAAAAACCAAGCTGCACCACGGAAGCACTGGAAAATGACTTCTAGGGCGGGAAAGGGACTCCTATCTTTTTAAGGGAGCGCGGAAGGTTTATTGTTCTTTTTCTAATTCTCATAGTTAGTAGTTTAGGGGCTCCAGTCTTCTTAAGGGGGAAGGGAACCTTTGTCGTTCTTCTTTTTCTAATTCTCATAGATAGTAGGTTAGGCTATTTATTTGGGTTGTCTCTTGTTCCTTGAGGCCTGCATTGCTATAGACTTCCCTCCTAGAATTGCTTTTGCTTCATCCCATAAATTTTGGAGTGTTGTGCTTCAGTTTACATTTGTCTTAAGATATTTGCTGCTTTCCCATTTGATCTCTTCACTGACCCATTGGTTTAGTAGCATGTTATTTAGACTCCACATATTTGTTCTTTTCCCGTTTTTCTTATTGTAGTTGATTTTTGGAGAGATCCCTGCTCGCCTTGTGGTTAGAATTCAGCGCTTTCATTGCCGTGGCAGGGTTCCATCCCTGTTCAGGGAACTGAGATCCCACAAGTCATGTTACAGGCCCCCCTCCAAAAAATAATAATAATTACTGTAGTTGTGTTTTTGATGTCATATTTTACATCTTTGTGCTTATCCTGTTGTGTCTACATTTTTAAAAAATTTACTTACCAGCTTATTTAAACGATTTTCATTCTTTACTATATATTTGCCTTCCCTAGTGGAATTTTCCCTTTCCTGAAGATTATTATTTATTTTCCATTTAGAGAAGACTCTTCAACATTTCTATTATGGTAGGATTAGTATTGATTAATTCTTTTGGGTTTTGCTGATCTGGGAAGTTCTTTATCTCTCCTTCTTTTCTAAATGATAATCTTGCTGGGTAGAGTATCCTAGGTTGCAGCTTTCTCCCTTTCAGCACTTTGAATATATCCTGCCATTCCCTTCTGGCCTGCAAAGCATCTGCAGAGAAAACAGCTGATAGCATTATTGGGATTCCCTAGTTTATGACTCTTTCTTTTTCTCTTGATGCATTGAGAACTCTATCTTCAACTTTTGCCATTTTCTTATGATATGTCTTGGTGTGGGTCTGTTTGGGTTCATCTTGTTTGGGATCCTGTGTATCAATACTTCCTGTACCTTAATACCAGTTTCCTTCTTCAGGTAAAGGAAATTTTCACCCATAATGTCTTGAAAAATATTTTTGTTCCCATGCTCCCTCTCTTTTCCTTCTGGAACCCCTGTAATTCGAATATTGGGACACAACGTTATCCTAGAGATCTTGTATATTCCTTTCATTTAAAAAACATAGTTTTTCTGCCTGCTTTCCTGATTCTGTGATTTCCATTATTCTATCTTCCAGACCACTTATGCATTCTCTGTCTCTCTTCCTCTGCTGTTCATTCCTGCTAGCGTGCTTTTTATTTGAGCCATTGAACTTTTTTTTTGGCCGCTCCACGCAGTTTGTTGGATCTCAGTTCCCCAACCAGGGATTGATCCCGGGCCACAAGAGTAAAAGCCCAGAATACTAACCACTAGGCCACCAGAGAACTCCCTTGAAGTATTTATTTTTCATTGGGTCTCCTTTTGTTTTCTAGTTCTCTCTTAAAATATCCAGTGTTTAGCTCAATTATTTTTCCTAGTTCGGTTAATATTTTTATTACCAATGTTTTGAATTATTTACATTGTAACAGTTATTTCTGTTTCATTGTTTATTCTTTAAGGGGTTTTCTCTTTCTCCCAATTGAGAGTATTTCATTGGCAATTTTCATTTTATTTAACTTTCTCTACCTCTATAAACTTAGGTGATACAGTTTCCCTTTGGGGTCTTGAAGGGGTGGCCTTCTGAGGGACTATGACTATGCAGAGTGGATATACCCAATGCTTTTGGTGGGAGGGCTGGATTTGATGTGGGTGCCAGTCACGTCTTTCCTCAGAGCGTGATGGCAGCTATCACCACAGTAAGGGCTGAGACTGGAGATTGAGGGACTACAGCCAGCTCCGGGTGTGAGACCTGATCCCAAGTTGCAGGACCAGAAGCCATGAGGGTCGGGCTGGGGCTGGCTCTGTTCCCATTAATTGTGTGTTCTTCCTTCTCCCCACACTGGGACTTTAGCCACAGGAAGGGAGTGTTGAAGCAAGTGGGATTTTCGTGCATACAGCGGTCTGGTATGCTGTCTGTGTAGGCCTCTGTGGCTATGCTCAGATGCAACCTAGGGTCTTTTCCTCAGTTGTGGCTGCCCCAGATCCAGTGCTGCACTGTGGCATGCAGTGGGCTGGGGCATTTTCTTGGCTTGGACAGGGTTCACTGGGCTGGGGGCCATGGTGAGGTGATCACGGTGAACTCAACAGCTGCTAGAGGCCTATCGCTGCCCTGCATTGGAAACAAGACCTGTTGCTCTCTCACAGCTGATCAGTATCTCCACTCTCCCTCACTCCCTCTGTGTTGCAGCACCACTCCATAGGGAGGAGGCAGTCCCCTGTGGTTTCTATGCATGTATGGTGGGGTGGGTGAGCTGTGGCCAGCCAGCTGCCATCAGAAGACTGGGCTGCTTCTGATATACCTGGGGAGTAAGTGCCAAGAATGGCTACCAAAGCCCCACTCTGACTCTGCACTGGGACCAGGTTGTCTCTGCTTCCAAATATCGACTCTTTTCCCAGGTCTTGGCGGCCACACATGCAGTCCCGTGCTCTGGCATGGAGTTAGTGAGGCCAGAGCATTTGCTCCACTCTGACTTGGGTGTGCTAAGATCCTGGTCACCAGAAACCTGCAAAAACCTGCTAATGCAGACCTCTCTCTGCCTGGCTGCAGGGACAGGCATTTGCTTGCTCACTCCTCCCAAGCAAAGTCCAGGCTCCTCCAGCCTGTCTGTCCCAGTGGTCCTCCACCCCGTCAAGGCTTGTCTCCACAATATAGACACGAGGACTGGAACACCTAGTCTGTACTTCAAGCCACTCACTCCCCAGGGAGCTCACTGCCCAAGTGATCGCCCTTCCTTTCTGAGTCCCACAACTCCTGACCACATTGCTTTTCTTCCCTTCCTGCCCAATTACATGTATATGTTTCTTACAGCCTTGGTTGAACAGGAGTCCTTCTGCCAGTTTTCAGTGAGGATTGTTCCAAAGTAAATGTATTTTTGATGTGTTCGTGGGGGAACGTGAGCTCCATGCCCTCCTACACTGCCACCTTGATTTCCTCTCAGCTGGTCCATAATGAACAAAAACAACCAGATGAGAAATGAACCTATATTGTTTGGAGGACAAGCCTGCTTAGCCCAGTTTTATCAAACCTGAAAAGCCAGTTTAGTAAGAATAACTCCCCCATTGATATCTGATCAAACACCCATTTCCTACCCTTGATATCTGATCTGAATAGCAAGATTCTTATTAAGTCGGTTTAGCAAGAACACCCGTTACCTTGTTTTCTGTTGGTAATTTTCCATCCACTGACTCCTTCACTCTACTTCTTGGCTATAAGTCCTCAGCTGTCTTTACTTAATGTTGAACTCAATCTTTCAGTCTTTGGGGACTCCTTTAAAGAACACCTTGCCCATCCTGATACCCTGTGACCCTCCACCCAAGAGCCTTACTCATACCCTACACCCCATGCTGAGGGACAAGAGTATATTTTACTGGGAACCAACATTGATGGCTTTCCTGTGAATGACCCCATTTATCTACCCAATCTACCTAGTGATACCCAGTAATTATTATTACTGCAGTTTGTGAAAGGAGGAGTCTGCAACTTAGAGATGTGGAGGGACTTTCACAAAGGTACACAGCTCTCAGGCCCTTGATGAGAGTGATTCCTCTAAGTTGCACCTGTCCAATGGCATCTCTTGGGGCCCCTCCAGGAGGCACTCCATCTGCTGTGTCCCAATCATGAACTATACACACCTGACGTCTGCATCTCCACCAGGGCCTCCAGCTCCACTATCCCCAGTGCACACCACCTCTCTGCAAGCAGCCTATTAGGAAGATTTTCACAGGGACAGCAGCACCACCCAGCAACACACACAGGTCTTCAGTTTCACCTCAGATGTGACAGAGGCCTCCACCACCACATGCAGTGATTTGTTTCCAAGGTCATGTCCATCTTCATGAACCTGCTTCATGATGTGCGTGTGTCCAAATTCTCCCAGTCACTATTCCAAGCACTGTAAAGGACACTGAAGGACTAGAAACGTTCACTGTAGCCCTCTCCAAGTCCCCAAGGCTCTTACTCCTAACTCTAGGACACACTGCTTAACTGCTCCTCCTACCCAACAGAAAAATGTCACCAAATAATGATTGCTAATCATCAAGAACGTGCCCACATCTCCTCGGGACTCATGCTTGACAAACCTAAGTCTAAATGCTATGTGCCGAATGCAGCCTGACACCTCCCATAAAGCCTGTAAAACCCCACCCCAAGTCCTTCTGCTTGCTTAACAAAGCTGCTCACAGGTGTGAATCTCCAGGTTGTAACAAGGTGGTTACCCAGTCCCTGGTCTGAAAACCATCAGTGCATCATCATACTTGCAATGATGTGGGAGAAGTTGTTCTTTCCAAACCAGTCTGCACTCACCTCATCACACATTATCCAGGAAGACTGGGAGATTATGTGCGGCCCACACACCAGAATGTTGGGCATCTCTATCACATCCCTGCCCCAAAATCTCGCTGGAGTATTTGTGACTTTTGTAGCCACACCTGCTGTGCTACGTCAGCATCTCCCACTTTATTTCCCAAACAGGTTCTCACTTCTGTCATAAATCCTTTGTGCTGTGGTAGTTTGTAGGTACAGGATGCATGGACGTGTGTTAGCAATCAAAATCTGTCACACAGTGTCCCCATTTGTGCTGATATGCACTGATATTTAGAATACTTTCATGTGTAATAAAGTTACTGGAGTTATGTAAAGGCTCTTATTTTAGAAACACATTTTAAGAAATTATGTATTCAGGGGCTTCCCTGGTGGTGCAGTGGTTGAGAATCTGCCTGCCAATGCAGGGGACATGAGTTTGATCCCTGGTCTGGGAAGATCCCACATGCCAAGTGCTGCAACTACTGAAGCCCATGCGACTAGCGCCTGTGCTCCACAACAAGAGAAGCCACTGCAATGAGAAGCCCATGCACTGCAGAGAAAAGTAGCTCCCACTCGCTGCAACTAGAGAAAGCCTGTGTGCAGCAACGAAGACCCAACACAGCCAAAAGTAAATAAAATAAATTAAAAAAAAAGAAATGTATGTATTCAAAGACATACCTGGGATTATAAATTGTAAAAACCACTAAGTAAATCACGATACACAAACACAAAAAATCTACAAAATACAGTAAATGATGTAATATACAGGAAGGTTCCTACACATTCCATTTATATATACATTTGAAAAAAGTTATTTCAAAAGTAGAATATGCTCTTGCATCAGTATTTTTAATTTTGAGGATGAATTAAAAGTGACAGGGGGAAACTGGTTTCAGGGCTTTACACAAGTATCACAGTGTTAAAATGTACATTTAAGATACATGTAATTTATTTTCAGTGAACTATACATATATTAAACCATTTTTAAAACAAATATGCAAAACCTGTCACTTTATAATCATTCTACTATGGTTTACTAGCGACATTCTTAAAATTATTTGTGGCTACTGTACCTGTAAGGTAGAAAAAGAATACAATGGTAGGCTCCTGGCAATGCTTCCCAACTCCATATTCAGTGACATTATGTTGGCAATTTGACATTGGATATGCTGGAAGTATTTACACCAGGGAAATTGGCAAAGACTACAAACCAGGATTTCATTTACTGTGTTACTGAATATCTGGACTTAAGACTGAGGTAGGATATGGGAGTTCCCTGGTGGCCTAGTGGTTAGGATTCTGGGCTTTCAGTGGGCCTGGGTTTGATGTCTGGTCAGGGAACTGAGGTCCCACAAGCTGTGTGGTGTGGGGAAAAAAAAGGGGGGGGGGACTGAGAATAAAAAGAGGAAAAAACCTGAGGTAGCATATGTTAATAGTGCAGATTTATCTTTTATTTTTTTGTGGTACGCAGACCTCTCACTGTCATGGCCTCTCCCGTCGTGGAGCACAGGCTCCAGACGCGCAGGCTCAGCGACCATGGCTCACGGGCCCAGCCGCTCCACGGCATGTGGGATCTTCCCGGACTGGGGCATGAACCCGTGTCCCCTGCATCGGCAGGTGGACTCTCAACCACTGCACCACCAGGGAAGCCCCAGATTTATCTTTAACATATATAATGTATGTGGCCATTACATTATGCATAAGACCAAAATTAAGAAAAAATTGAGAACATATTCTTTCACTACGCCAAATTACAGTTCCATGCAGAAAAGAAGTCACTCACATTGGGTAAATGTGTGAAATCTCACAGATACCTTTGTTGTTTCCCTGATCTCTTACTTGTCAAGGAAAGAGAAAACAGACAAGAACTCACAAAATAAAAGCAGGTAGAAGAAATAGAAATTTATCAAAACAAGACATGCAGGTAAAAAATAGATTAAAAAAAAAAAAACAATAACTCAAACTGAAAAATCCTGAGGGAATCCCCTGGCAGTCCACTAGTTATGGCTCTGCATTTCCACTGCAGGAGGCAGAGGTTCAATCCCTGGTTGGATAACTAAAATCCCACATGCCACAAAGTGCACCCAAAAAAAAAAAGAACCATGAGAAAAAAGCAATTAAAATCATACTGATTTTATACTGTGATTTTACAGTCTTCATCGGAGGTATCACCCTGCATTCTGTCTTAGCTTTTAAGCTAGGTTGGTCAAATGTAGGTTGCAAAAGGGGGGCAGGAAAGTTCTTGCTGATTAAAAATCATTATTTGGTGACTTACATTTTGGGGAGGGCGGTGGGGGAGGAGCAGTAAGGGGATGGTAAAAGGGATTAGGAGAAATAGCCTTGGGGACCAGGCCATGTGAGGGCCACAGTGGACATTCCTAGTCCTTCAGTGTCCTTCACACTGCCCAGAACAGTGAGCATGTCAACTGCATAATGGGGAAATGAGGACATCCTGAAGTGGGTTTATGAAAAAGAAGGAAAGGACCTTGAAAACGAATCAATGCATATGGCAGTGGAGCCAGTGTCACATTTGGGGTGACTCCAATGATCCTCTGCAGTGCCTGGCTTGGTGCTGCTGTCACTGTAAGAACGTCCCAAGAGGGAGGGTGTTTGCAGGAAGATGTACACTGGAAAAAATGAAGCTGGAGGTCCAGGTGGAAAACACATCAGGTGTTGGTAGTTCATCTTTGGGACAAAGAAAATGAGAGTCCCTGCTCAAAGCAGGAGGCCACCGGAAGGGTGCAGTGTAGAGGAAGCACTCTCATCAAAGACCTGGCAGTAGTGAGGTCTTGTGGAATTCCCTCAACGTCTCTGGGCTGCACATGTCTTCCTTTACAAATGTGAATAAAAACACTATAAGCAAAAAAAAAAAAAAAAAAAAAAAAAAAAAAAAAAAACAACAACAACACTATAAGCACTGGTTTGGTTGGGTAGATGAATGGGAGTCATTTCCAAGAAAGCCATCAATGTTGTTTCGCAGAGAAAGACAGCCCTATTCATCAGCATGGGGCTATGGTATCAGCAGGGCTCCTGGGGTGGGGGGCAAAAGTGTCCGGATGGACAACGTGTCTTTGTGTCCTCAACGGGGGAAGGGGGAGAAAAGGACTGAAGTGACCAGATTCCCTATGTCCTGAACCAGGCAACCTGACATTGAATACAGATCGCTGTTCACAACAGATGATACATTCTCTCTGTGCCTCAGTTTGTCCCAAGAAAGGGTACATTTGCTGCACAGTAACTGCAGGGGTTCTTCCCACCCTGTTACAATCTCAAACTCCTTGAACATTAGTCCCATCTATATTCGCTATATTCATAAGGCCCTTTTACCAGTGTGAACTGATGTTTAATGAAGTGGCACCTTTCAATAAGATTTATCACATTCCTTTCACTCACAAGGCTTTTCTCTAGTGTGGATTTTCCTATGGATATGGAGGAGCTGTCTTCGGCTAAAGGATTTCCCACATTCAGTGCACTCATAAGGCCTTTCTCCAGTGTGAACTCTCTGATGACGACGAAGACTTGACGTATCAGTAAAACATTTCCCACATTCATTGCACTTATAAGGCCTTTCTCCTGTGTGAATTCTCTGATGAACATAAAGATCAGATATAATACTAAAACATTTCCCACATGCAATGCACTCATAAGGCCTTTCTCCACTGTGAACTCTCTGATGACGATTAAGGCTCGAGCTACCAGTAAAACACTTCCCACATTCATTGCACTCATAAGGCCTTTCTCCACTGTGAACTCTCTGATGATAATAGAGAGCAGAACTAGTAGTAAAAGATTTCCCACATTCACTGCACTCATAAGGCCTTTCTCCACTGTGAACTCTCTGATGATAATAGAGACCAGAACTACTAGTAAAAGATTTTCCACATTCACTGCACTCATAAGGCTTTTCTCCACTGTGAACTCTCTGATGATAATAGAAACCAGAGCTAGTAGTAAAAGATTTCCCACATTGACTACACTCATAAGGCTTTTCTCCACTGTGAATTCGCTGATGGTAATGAAGGCTCGTCTTAGCAGTAAAAAATTTTCCACATTTATTGCATTCATAAGGCTTTTCTCCAGTATGAACTTTCTTATGGGCACTGAGGTGTCCATTTCGGCTAAAGAATTTCCCACATTCACTGCACTCAAAAGGCTTTTCTCCACTGTGAACTCTCTGATGATTACAAAGGATTGACCTATTACTAAAAGATTTCCCACATTCATTGCACTCATAAGGCCTTTCTCCAGTGTGAACTCGCAGATGATAATAGAGGCCAGACCTAGTAGTAAAAGATTTTCCACATTCACTGCACTCATAAGGCCTTTCCCCACTGTGAACTCTCTGATGTGTAAGGAAGCTAGCTTTGTGGGTAAAAAATTTTCCACATTGGCTGCATTCATAAGGCCTTTCTCCAGTGTGAACTTTCTGGTGCTGACTATGGTTACTTCTTTGGGTGCAGGCTTTCCCACAGTTGCTGCATTCACAAAACCTTTCACAAGTGAGGACTGTCTCAGACTGAACAAGTATTTCTGTGTGGCTGGAGAATTTGTTGCCTTCTCCACAGCTGTGATGACATTTTCCACTGTCAAAAACAGCTTCACACTCCTTACTGTTGTTCAGTTTCTTCCTGGTATTAGTGACCTCTTTCTGAAGTCCAATTTTGGCCACATAGTTGTTCCCAATCTCCATGTAGGTAGAGAGATTCCCTGTTGCATGGATTGTGCAGCTTTTGAAAAATGCGGGTCTCCCCATATCACAGCTGAAGGGTTTCTCTCTAATGTGCTGCTTGTGGTGCTCTTGAAGGTTTGCAGTGAAATAGAACTGTTTCCCACATGCCCCACATGTGTATGCTTTCTGCCCCCTATTTGTTCCTTGCTCTTCAGCCAAGTGCAAAATGTCTTTCAAGACTGGGAGGCACATCTTACAGGGCTGGGTCTTCTCAGGAGATGAACCTGCGCTGGAAGTCCTGATCTGTGACACTCCTTCTGCAGATACGCTCTGTTCAGAAGGTGTCTCTTCATCCTCGACCCAGTGCCAAGAACCTGAAAACAAAGAAATGATGGTGAAGTTCTTGTTCATGTTATTGGGTGTGAGCGACACCATCACAACTATATATCTGACACATGAAGGAAGCAGTCCACAGGATTGTGTTCAGGAAATGGAGTTGGGGTCAAATTGGGAAAGAAGGTGCTCTCACCAAGTACAAGACACAGGGACTGGATGTGGCCCAAGGCAAAAGGCAAGTTCGACAATTCACTCCTCTGTCAATGGCTTTTACCAGGACCACATCTACTGGTGACCTATCATACTATGCAGAAGTGTATTTCCAGGCCCCAGAAAATCTGACTGCAACTGGTAGCTGGTATTCAAGAAATATTAAAGGATATATACATGGTTGAGGACATAAACAATACCAGTAAGTACTAAGGGGAAAACAATGTGAAGACCACATGAGATAAATGGGTTAGAGAGGTGGTAGGGAAATTATCCCAGGCTGGAGTCAGAATAAAAATGGGAAGTAGGTGGCTTCCCTGGTGGCGCAGTGGTTGAGAGTCCACCTGCCGATGCAGGGGACACAGATTTGTGCCCTGGTCTGGGAAGATCCCACGTGCCGCAGAGCGGCTAGGCCCGTGAGCCATGGCTGCTGAGCCTGTGCGTCCGGAGCCTGTGCTCTGCAACTGGAGAGGCCACAACAGTGAGAGAGCTGTGTACCCCCCCCCCCCCCAAAAAAAAAAAAAGAATCCACCTTCTAATGCAGGGGACGCGGGTTTGATCCCTGGTCTGGGAATTAGATCCTACATGCATGCCGCAACTAAGAGTTTGCACACCACAACGAAGGAGCCTCTGAGCCGCAACTAAGGACCCCACCAGCCAGAATTAAGGAGCATACGTGCCGCAACTAAGGAGTACACATGCCACAACTAATGGAGCAAGTGAGCCACCACTATGGAGCCTGCGACCCTCGACTAAGACCCAGCATAACCAAAATTTAAAATTTTTTTAAAAAGATGCTTAAAGGTCTTCCCTGGTGGCGCAGTGGTTGAGAGTCCACCTGCCGATGCAGGGGACGCAGGTTCGTGCCCCGGTCCAGGAGGATCCTGCATGCAGCAGAGCTGCTGGGCCCGTGGGCCGTGTCCACTAAGCCTGCACATCCGGAGCCTATGCTCCGCAGTGGGAGAGGCCACGGCAGTCAGAGGCCCACATACCACAAAAAATTTTTGAAAAGATGCTTAAAAAAAAGATGCATATAAATTAAAAGTATGTCAATATAGAAAAAGAGGTCCACACAAATCAAAAGAAAAAAAAGAAAAGTGGTAGTAACTATACTGAGATCACAGCAGATTTTGCATAAGCAAAGTCATCAGGGATAATGAGAATGACACAATGGTAAAGGGGTCAATACTCCAGAATACACAACAATCCTTAACATGTCTGCGTCTAACAACACAATGTGAAAATATGAGGCAAAACAGACCTACAAGTAAAAAATAGATGAATCTGCTATAACACTTGGAGACTTCATTCAACAAACCTCTCTAAGAAATGAACAGATCCAGAAAAGAAAAAAATCTATAAGGATGCTGGTAAACTGAGGATCACCATCATCAGTCAACTGGATGTAACAGTAACCTACAGATTACTAGGCTACTCCATTCAAAAACAGCAGAATATTCTTCTCAAGCTGACATAGAACATTCACAAGATGGACTACACCTTGGGCCAGAAAACACACCTTAACAAATTTAAAAGAATAGAAAACATACAAGATCAGTTCTCAGAACAAAGTGGAATTACACCGGCAACCAGTAACAAAAGGATAGCTATAAAATTGCACAACACTGATAAATTCAATAATACACTTCCAAATAAAACATGGGTCAAAGCATAAATATTAAGATAAATTTTTAAGTATTTTGAAAGAAAGAAACACAGCAGTTGTGAAAACATGCAGATGGGGACTTCCTTGGTGGCAGTTAAGAATCTGCCTGCCAATGCAGGGGACACGGGTTCAAGCCCTGGTCTGGGAACATCCCACATGCTGCAGAGCAACTAAGCCCATGTGCCGCAACTACTAAGCTTGTGCTCTAGAGCCCACACACTGCAACTACTAAAGTCCGCACCCCTAGAGCCCACGCTCTGCAACAAGAGAAGCCACCACAATAAGAAGCCTGTGCACCACAACGAAGAGTAGCCCCCACTCACTGCAACTAGACAAAGCCCACACAGCAACGAAGATCCAACGCACCGAAAAATAAACTTAAAAAAAAAATGCCAATGCAGTGAAAGCAGTGTTTATATGGCAATCGGTAGCACTGAAGGCATATATTAGATAAGATGAAAAACCTATAATCAGTCATCTGTGCCTCTATCTTAGGAAACTAGGGGAAATGAAATACAAAAGAAGAAAAGAAGAAATAATTTTAAAAATCAGTAGAGAAAATTCAACAAAGTCAAAAAAAAGCTGGTTCTTTAAAATGCCCAATAAAATCAAAAACATGCTAGTCAGCCTAGTCACAAAAACAAGAGAGGACACAAATTACTAATATCAAAGTGAAAAAGGAGGGCTTCCCTGGTGGCACACTGGTTAAGAATCCACCTGCCAATGCAGTGGACAGGGTTTGGAGCCCTGGTTTGGGAAGATCCCACATGCTGCAGAGCAACTAAGCCCGTGAGCCACAATGACTGAGCCTGAAAGACACAACTACTGAGCCCACGCACCTAGAGCCCATGCTCTACAATAAGAGAAGCAATTGCAATGAGAAGCCCGCATGCCACAGTGAAGAGTAGCCCCTCAATCACCGCAACTAGAGAAAGCCTGTGCGCAGCAACGAAG